>NW_025786049.1:0-18330 GCF_021130785.1 Homalodisca vitripennis | reverse complement strand
AAAAAAAAAATAATTTCCTTAAAACCCAAAATACTGTAAAAAATTCAAATTTTTACTTTCGCGTCTATTTTGGGCCGATAAAAAAAAACAAAATTTCCCTTTAAATCCCTGTAATTCATAGTAACGACAAACACAAATTTATCTATTTTTTCTGTATAATATTAATTATAAATAATATTTTAATTTTAATTTTTTAAAATATATCTTACAGAAAATACCGGGGGATTGACTTTTTCCTATTTTACAAAAAAAATGAATTTCCTTAAGCCAAAAAACTAAAAAAAATTCAATTTTTTTTTTTGCTGTCTAATTTGGGCCTGTAAAAAATAACATAAATTTCCTTTTTAAATCCCTGTAATTTAGAAAATCAAACCAAATGTTTTTCTATTATTTGTTTTTAATATTTATATATTAATATTTCAGAAAGATACCTGGGGGTTTTGATTGTTTTTATTTACAAACAAAAATAATTTTTTCCTTAAGCCAAGAAATACTGTAAAAAATTCAAATTTTTATCTTTCGCTGTTTTTATTTTGGGCCTGATAAGAAAAAACATAAATTTCCTTCTTTAAATACCTGTAATTTTTAAAGATAAAACAAAATGTTATCCTTATTCTTATTTATATATAATTAAAATATATTATTTTTTTTATATATTATACTTACTAAAAGATACCTGGGGGTTTTGACTTGTTCTCTATTTACAAACAAAAATGAATTTCTTAAGCTCAAGAAATTTTTTAAAAAAAATTAAATTTTTTAACTTTCGCTGTCAAATTTTTGGGGCCCCTGTAAGAAAATAAAAAAAATTTCCTTTTTAAAAACCCTTAATTATAGTAGAACGTCAAACACAAATGTTATCTACTTATTGGGATATTTTATTTATTTATTTTTTAAACTTAAAAAAAAGATCCTGGAGGGATTGACTTTTTTTAAAATTTACAAAAAAAAAGGGAATTTCCTTAAGCTAAGGGGAAATCTGAAAAAATTTTAAAATTTTTTTTATTTTTTGCGTCTATTTTTTTGGGCCTGATAAGAAAATACAAAAATTTTTCCTTCTTTAAATACCTTTAATTTTTCATAGTAGAACGTTTAAAACCAAAATGTTTCATTTATTCGTTTGGGGATTTTTGTAAAGGGCTAGACTTTTAAAATAAAAACTTACCCCCCCCAAAAAACCCTTTCCCTCCTTTTAAAACATTAAGTGTATCAACAAAATAGATGCCTAAAAGGGGTATCACTGTTAAATTATTAATTTTTGTCACAAAATTTTTAAATAAAAACCTGAGGATTTTGGTAATTGTTATTTTACAATTTTTTTAGTGTAAAGCTTAGTTGAAATTTAAAAGTATTTTTCCAAAAGTAACCCGGGGGTGATCCAACGGGATTGTGCCGAAAAAAATTATCGCTTTCTGGGTCCTCATGGAAAAGCAGGATTGGAATGGGAGTTAAAAATTCAATTTTCTAAATTTTCTGTTGTTTTAAATTGTTTAAAAATTAATAAGTTTTAAACAATACAAAAACCCCCCTTTTATTTTTTTCCCTTTTTCCCAGAGTCCTAGTGAGTTTTTTGGGGTACTTTTAAATTTGAACAATTTCAAAAAAAATAGAAGATTCATTTTTCATTTTAAAAAGTAAATATAAAAAGGAAGTAAATTATTTTCCACAATTTATTAATTTTTTGTTTATTTTGGTAGTACTGTTTTTTGCTTGATGAAGCAAGTTTATTGTTATCATCCAAATCAAATTCCAAAAGCAAGTTTTTTCCAAAATCATCCAAATAACAACTCATAAAATTTTGGGAAATAATCCCAAATAACTGACACAGTTTTCAAAAAAAAATGCGTTCGTCACTGAAAAACTTTTTGGGGGTTTCTATCGAACGAAAAAGAACAAATTTTTAGTAGTTCTTTACTGGAGGGAAACAGGATCTATCATTACAACCCAGAGTAACGGGAGAAATATGGGAAATTTAATTTTCAGCAAGAAAAAGTTCAATAACCAACTGTCCAAAAAAATGAGGTTACGGTTTTTTGGACTCCAATTCCCCGTACTGGAACTTATGAGGTGCAGGTTTTTTTATTCACTAGGTCCAGACAACTGGAAACTTATAGGGCGGTTTTTATTCAAAGGTCAGTCAACGGGGAAAGTTATGAGGTGCCGTGTTTGTTATTCACTTGGCTCCAGTACAACTGGAACGTTATGAGTAAGTGTGGTGATGAAAGTGGAGCAACAAAAAAAAAACTGCACGTTACAGTGGACATTCTTACTTGCCGAAGCTAAAGCCTACAGTTCGAATCAAACGCCAGAGGACTGTTTGTCAAAAGAATGTGTTCGTGCACCGACAATGCTCGTCCGTATACTGTCTGCCACACTCTGCTGAAACGCTCCAGAACCAAAAAATTTTGAAAATACTGGCCCACCCTCCATATAGTCCCGATTTTGTCCCCTTTTCGGATTATTACTTTGGGTTTGGTCCACACTCAAAGAGGCCAAATTAGGGGCCGTTTGATTTTTACCTCGGACGAAAAACATTGAAAGGAAGCGGTGCAATCGTTAGCTTCGCAGCTCAATCCAAAAAACTTTTTTTATGAGGGGGCATCAGTAAGCTTGTGCAATGATGCACCAAGTGCTTTGAAAAAGAAGGGGACTATGTTGAAAAATTATATAACAAGTAAGGTTTCCTATTGATTTAAATAAGTTTTTATTGTACATTGGGGTTCAATTAAATTACTTACTCTGGTGCAATTGTGAGGGATTGGTGAGAGTAAGCTTTTTAAGTGTGTCAGGCTGTATAATGGGGAGAAAATTTTAATCCTGGAAATCGAGGATGATACTTCAATTGTCCAATAGGATTAAAAATCCAGGTACTTTTTGCAACATTTGTAAATATTATAATCTTTCATGTTACACAGTCTACTGTTTTCTGAGATTTCGATTTTGTAAAGTTTGTTACTTCATCATAATTAGTCATTGACTATAATACACCATGTATTTATATTGGCTTAAAAATGTGTGTATTACTCTTTTTATTACAGTTTATTTACATACTCAAGATGATTAATTAGTTGTTTTACCCTAAAAGTAAATCTTGTAATAAACACAGGAGCATTTCCTTTTAACTTAAACCAAAATAGGAATTGTACAGGTATTATAGGAATTTTCCACCAAAGTTTATTTTTACTTTTTGGTTATTATCCTGTGAAAAGGATTAGTTTAGTATCTTATCAGTCTTATATTTAGTTATCAGAGAAAAGCAATTTTTTGTTAGTACTTGATTGTTATTGTTACCACTAAAATATGATAAGCCTTGAAGAGTTCTGTTGTATTGTGGAATTTGTTTAAAACCCCCCCCAAAAACCTTAAGTTATTTGGATGTCAACTCATTACTTTAAAAATGTGTTAACCTGCTTTGTTTTAAATAAACTTGACTCTTCAGAAAGCTTTGTTAAATCGGATAATGTCAGGAATCCAAGAGTATAACGTTTTTTACCACATCTAATCCATAGTTATTTTTGAAATGAATTTATATGGAGTATAATTTAAAGGGTAAAATTCTGGTGTTACGTTCATAAACAAAATAACTGGAATCAAAATCTACGATGCTGAAATAAGTATTCATTAAAACAAAAACTATTCACTATTTTTTATTTATTAGTATAAAAGCAATAAGAAAACAAAACGTTATTTTTGAACATTTATAAATTGAACCCATTTTTGCATTTTTTATATTAAATGGAGAGAGAGATTGATATATTTTGTTCCAATTTGGTTTTAGTCTATTTAGAATGTTGTCTGAGGCATGAATTTTTATGTAAGCTATGTATTGTTATTTTATCTTCTATTGGTGGTCCATTTTTTGGGCGGTCCTAGGGCATCATTGATCTGTTTCAGGCACGCTTTTACTACTTGTTAGAGAGGAACACTAAACATATTTATTCTTCCTTCTCTTCTCTGGTTTGATTGAGAGGAGTGCATACTCTTTTCTGAAGTAGTTGGGCCTGTCTGCTGTTCTTGTTTAAGTTGGCATTTCTGTATCGTTGGAGGGCTGGGAAATGTTTTAGTTGGCAGGTTTTGCTCGTTCTTGGCAGGACAGGTATGGGCTTTGTTCTGTTCAAAAATCATTTCTTGATGATTACATTTCCTTTACGATTGTTTTTAAACTTCATTTAGGTGAATTTACTAGATGTGAAATAACATTTAATTACAGAAATTGAAAGTTTATATTTATTATTATCTGGAATGGGCTTCAGCAAGTTTCATGTTTTTTCAAAATTTAGTATTGTTTTCCGTCACACTAGGTTTTGTAATTTTGTGATATTTATTTTACTACAGTTTTTGTGTATTTAAATCTTTCTTACTCAGTGGTAGTGATATATAAAAAATTGAGGGAAAAATATAGGTACTTCTGGCAAGAAAAATGTGAAATAGTATAGTCCATTTAAACTTTACATTGGGTGCTTTTTTTTTGTAAAATTGTCTATATGTAAGTTTTGTGAAAATAAAATATGTGATATTTTCATTAGGGAATGTTTTAAAAACTTTTAGAGGTGTAGAGGCGATTATAATTTCCTGATAAATATTTATTAATTGTGTTTAATTTAATTATTTTTTAATTTTTTGTTATTGATTTTTGTTAGACCTTTAAAAATGGTATACAACATTATGGGTTGTTTGCGTTTGAAATTGGTTTTGAAATTGTTTCAGAATTGGAATATAAGACCCTCTGTGTGTTGGGGGGTAATTCCTCTATTTTTACAGATTATTTGAAAATTATTTAAAACAAATTCTTTAAAGTAAGTCAAATTAAGTGTTTTAAACTAATTATCTGCAGTTAGCCATTTGGGACTTGCTAGATATTTGAGATGGTAGATCTGAAAACATCCTGCCCCATGAAATATTTGTTGCAGGGATATGAGACCAAAATATATCATGTTTGTAGTTCATACATAATTTATGTTACTTGTAAAAACATTTAATTGAGTGTTAGAAATTTTTAGTGTTCCAGAATCATGTATTTTTATATGTATGATGAGTTAAAAAGGTATAATAGATTTACAATGCTTAAGGTTTGATTTTATGGTTATAATTTATTGTAATGATATCGGAGTGTGTAAGAAAATGAAAGGATATATTTGGGATTATAAACAAAATTGGCAGAGGAGAAGTTGGTTGGGTCGCCTTAGGAGTTAAGGTCCTGTAAGTTGGTCCTTACTTTACCTAATAATTACAGACAAACATTTTCATTTCCATCTGTTAAATGGATTACTGAAACAAGAAATGACCATCAGAATAAAATTTGAAGCACCATTCAACATTTTGGCAAAACCTTTACCAGTACGTGCATTTATTAAATTATCAGGCTTTGTACAAAAAAGCAATTATAGTTTATCGTTTAACCAAACAAGGCAATTGCTTTAGGGGGGGGTGGGGGGAATCCCCTAAAACAATTATTATTTAGTAATATGTATTAGAGCGTTAATTTGGCTTACACCATTTGCCTCTATTGATAAACGTAAGTGATAAGAAGATAAAAAGTAAAGAAGATTAAGATGACTTGGTGGTCGGTTTATAATGTTTTGTGTGTCTCTGTATTTAATTAGAAATTACAATTGCAAAATAATTATCGTATTCTGTAAAAAAAATTTAATAATTAATGTTGTGGAAAGTTGGGATTTGTAAACTATAATCCAAAAACACTTCTAGCTGTGTTGTTTTTATATTATTTTAACAAGCATGTGATTATATGGGATTTACAATTAATCTATTAAGGGGGATTAGAAATCTAAAACTCCTATAGAGTTTAAAACTAATTACTATTTTCTTTCAAAACAAATTAAAAACATTGTGAATTTCCGGAGTTCCAAAAATAAGGACCAAGAAAGTAAAAACAGTTGCAATAAAATATACAAACATGTAAAATCAGTTCTAATAAACAAAAATAAATAGAAATAACTGAACAGTGTGTGTATTAGATGTTCATTATCAGGACAAGTCTTGTTTGAAAGATGGAAGCTAAATTTCACAGTGATTTGTCAGTTCCGTTTATGGCTTACCATTACTGCAGATTAAAAATGCTGTATCGTCTAGTGTTAATGCCTGCCATTATACTTGCGCTATTTAATTTGCCAGTGTTATTGCCATTATCAGTTATGGCACTGATAATTGAAAGCAAGCCTGCGCCCAGGTGGTTACTCACACATGACCATAACAGACCTCACCCACACACAACGTGGAGGGGAAAATCTGGGACGGCCCGTATTTCCATCCTGTTAGTTTAACCTTTCCCCCAATCAAAAACCAGATTTTTGGTATTTGTAATTTATCACTAAAAACTAATAGTAATATGGGAGTCATATCCAGGAAAGTTAAAGTAGAGTTAAGGTAAGGCTCTCAGGGCTGGCGGAGGGATTTTTTTCAATATATGTTTGGCTACACTGCTTGGTGTTGACCTGATTCCTCCCCTCCGCACCTAAACCGGTTTTGAGGTCAGTATGCTGTTCAATGTGACAGTACATTATGTGAAAAATGTTATCCAATCTCCCACTAAGTTGAAAAATGTGCGTGTCATCCTTTATCTTGTTTGGAAGGGAAAAATTCTGGTTTAGGTTTATAATTACAAAATAATACATTAATGCTTCAGATGTTCCTCAGGGATCTAACTTAGGCCCATTCTAGTATATATTAATGATCTTCCTAATTATTTTACACGGTCTAAATGCCTTTTGTATGCAGATGATTTGAAACTGGCATGTAGAAATTCGAGACAATAACTGCTAAACTGTAATCAACGCAAAGTCTACTTAGCCTTTGGTGCTTATTTTTAAAATGTAACAAAGTGTTTTGTGATGGCATGTACCAGGAAAAAATGTTTTAACTCTATTAATGGCACCAATCTACAAATAGTGACTCAGATTAAAAGATCTTGCATAACATTTGACTCGGCTTTTATGTTTGACAATCACCTTAATTGTACCATAAATAGATGCCATAGGATGTTGGGTTTTGTAATTAAAAACACAACGTTTCTCCATTTAAATTGATTGTATCATTAAAGTATGTAATGTATTTGTGAGAAGTAGGCTGGAATATTGTGCAATTATTTGGAGCCGTTGTTTAATTCATAGTATTGCTTCTCTGAGTTAATTAAAAACAAGTTTTTAAGGTATTTATATTTTCAAAAGATTTCATGTTTATGAGCGAAACCTGTCAGAAACTGTCTTAAGAAGAGGGTTTTCCTTTAAAACTTTATTCACAAGAGGAGACAAATCTGTTATGATATTCCTTCATAAAATTTTACATATCTTAGTTGATAGCCCTTTTTTTTGTTGGAAAGGTTTTTCTGCATGTTGCAAGAAGTTAATCTGAGACCCCTCCATGGTTTTTTTTAATGGCATTAGGTTGTTAAATATGTATAAAAATGAATTGGATATAACTAAAAATCATTGTAATGTATTCATCACTAAGCTAATATATTATGTTTTAAACTTAAGGTAGTAACCAATTTTTGTTTAAAGTTTTATAATATTATTATGTATTGTACTGTTTGTATTCTTTCTCATGTTGTAATAGAAACAGTTAATTTTTTCTCAGCCTAATAGTGATTTTGTATTTAAGTCTTTTCATGTACTTATATATATATATATATATTTATATATTATATATATATATATATACAGGGTGTTCTGAAAAAAGGTGCCCATAAAGTCAGGGCGTGATTCCTCACATCAAAATAAGAAAAAAAGGTCTAATTAACATAGGTCCGAAAATGCTTAGTTACCCAAGTTATACAGGGTGAAAGATTTCGTCTGAATTTCAGGTCCCCTGCTGCAACGAAAGCCCTACGGGTATTTGTTGGCTGTTAATTAAGATGTAAAATTTAGCGTACTTTATGTAAAATGAACTGGAAAATTGAATTATAAAAACCGTTTCCAGACCTGTAGCTACAGTAATTTTTAAAGATATGTGACGAAATACGCGAAAATTGGTCCCGAAAAACAAGTTACATTTAGGTTTGAAGCAGATTTACTATGTTAAAATGTACAATAAACACAAAAATATTTTTTCACGGTACTTGTGAAAAATTTTAAATTTCGAAGAGAAAGATGTAAAATAATCTATAATAGACAAACGCAAACTTTAAAAAATAATCCTTAATTAACATACAAAAGCATGAAAAATAGACAAAATCTTGTTAAGCTCTCTACAAATGTAATATTGAAATTAAAAACAGCTGTTTTATTAAAACAAATTAATGAGTTACTATTATTTTTTATCAAGTAACTATTTTTAACAATCATACATTATCATACATAAAAAGTTTATCTGAATTATCATTCAACAAAAAAGTTACACTTGTCCTAAAAAAACTAACCACGTCACAGTAGATGTTCAAAATGTTTCCCCTCATTCAAAATAAAGCATCCAGCCGTCTTCTCATAGACTGCCGAACTCTTTCGAGATCCCAGGTGTCTCACGTATCCTTTTGAATCCCGTTAACAATCCTTATTCGCAACTCTTCTATGGTATCCACAGGCGAGTCGTAGACAAGCGTCTTTAAAATGTCCCCATAAGAAAAGTCTAGAGGATTGAGGTCAGGTGACCTTGCAGGCCATGCTACTGGGGCTCCTCGACCAATCCATCTGTTTGGATATGCTTCATTTAAAAATATTCTCTTACTTGTAATGTGTAATGAGCTGGAGCTCCATCCAGCATGAACCCACATGTTGTTGCGTGTGTCATAGTGGCACATCTTCGAGTAACTCATTCAGATTAGTCGTCAAGAAATGTAAATAATTTTCACCATTGAGCGTATCAGGTAAAAAACTAATAAAATTTTATCACACAGAATAGCAGCCCATTACGTTTATAGAAAACTGATATTGGTGACGGTTCTCTGAAATAGCACGTGGATTTTCAATTGCCCACATGTGAGTATTGTGGGTGTTAAAGAATAGCCATTCTTGAAAATTTTGCTTCATCAGTAAAGATAATGTAATTTAAAAAATGTGGATTTTCTGCACCTTTGGATAAGCCATTTGGCATAGCTGAACACGAGGAAAGTAATCTCGAGGGCAAAAGAGCCTGGACCCTTTGATAGTGATAAGAATGCAACTGCTGCTCGTGTAAAATCTTCCAGACAATTGAATTACTAACACCGAAATCCAAGGCTAGTTCTCTAGTACTTCTTCCAGGATGATTCTCTATTTCGTCCAACACGCCCTCCTCCAATTCAAGCTGTTACACGTTGTACGTGGCAGTCCTGATCTACCAACTTTTCCAGATTTAAAGGTTCCCGTCTCGCTTAGCCTTCTATGAATGGAAGAAAACATTTTATGAGTCGGTAACTGTCTATGAGGAAAATGTTCCTGATAGAGTCGTCTAGCCTGACGACTGTTGCAATGTGCAAGACCGTACATTAAATGCATGTCTGCCATTTCACCATTAGTGTACATAATATTCATATTACCTTGCCATGATGAATAATATTATTAGCTATCAAAAATTAACTTCAACGGCACTCGCACTAACTTGTATTAAAGTACAGATCAACACACGCACTTAATGAGCAATGGAAAAATAGCTGCTTGTAATGTTTATTTAAATTATTTATAAACAATGTTACATTGTTAAAAACATATGTTTTAAATAGAAATTATTTTGTTTCTCAAATCAAATATTTTAATAAAACAGCTGTTTTAATTTCAATATTACATTGTAGAGAGCTTAACAGATTTTGTCTATTTTTCATGCGTTTTGTATGTAATTAATGATTATTTTTTAAAGTTTGCGTTTGTCTATTATTGACTTATTTTACATCTTTCTCTTCGAAATTAAATTTTCTACAAGTTACCGTGAAAAAAATATTTTGTGTTTATTGTACATTTAACATAGTAAATCTGCTTCAAACCTAAATGTAACTTGTTTTTCGGGACCAAGTTTCGCGTATTTCGTCACATATCTTAAAAATTACTGTAGCTACAGGTCTGGAAACGGTTTTATTCAATTTTTCAGTTCATTTTACATAAAGTACGCTAATTGTACATCTTAATTAACAGCCAACAAATACCCGTAGGGCTTCGTTGCAGCAGGGGAAACTGAAATTCAGACGAAATCTTTCACCCTGTATAACTTGGTAACTAAGCATTTTCGGACCTATGTTAATTAGACCTTTTTTTCTTATTTTGATGTGAGGAATCACGCCCTGATTATGGGCACCTTTTTTCAGAACACCCTGTATATATATACAGGGTGTATATTATGTCTGGAAACACCCAAATATATCCTTTAATAATTGAAATTATAAATTTGAAACCTCTTACAATCGTGATAGAGATTGGGCATCTACTTTTTGGAACAATGTTTTGTTATGTCACACCAACGGGGGACGTCCTGCGAGGGTATCGTGAATATTCTTAATGGAAGCCTATACCTTGTGATACATAATTTTTAAAGGTAATAGCTTACTGAATTGAATGCCACAAAACCGCATCTCAAGGGAATTATTCTATCAGAAAATAGAGCATTTTTAGTATTGAAAATTTACTGATGTTCAACAATGTAAATTTTAAACATGGTTCTTGCCACAAAATGTGTTATACACTAATTTTTTAGCATTTTTTTAAATGTTCAATTAAATAAAACAAAAAATTTCATTTTTAAGCTGGTTCTATTAGCACAAATTTGCCAGTTTTTATTACAGTACAATTATGGAAATACTTATGTTATTGATTTCTTATTACAAATAAAAAATAATGTATGCTGTTAGAAAAGTCTTACAACAAAACGTTTTTACCTGCATTTGGTGTCAAAGCTAATTGTTCGGAACTGTGTTCCTTCTACGGTTTGACAATGAGCCAGATCTTGTGTAAAATGATTCGACAGAGATTGCCTAACATTTTCTTCAGTTATCAAAAGCAATCTCCTCTTATAATCTGTTTCTTAGGTCTTCCAAATTATTGAGGCTTTCTTCTATAAACATTGGATTTTAAATGACCCCATAGGAAATAATCGATTGGTGACAAATCCGGAGATCTTGGAGGCCCATTCGATTTTCTCCTCTTCGGCCAATTCCATTTATGAGGAAACCTTAAATCCAAATACTCTCTTACCTGTCTCCATAATGGGGTGGAGCACCATCCTGCTGAAACCATACATTATCAAAGTATTCTCCTGATGCAATTTGAATAGCTGGGATTATTTCATTTTGGAGCATATTGTAGTAAAGTTCGGCATTTAAATTTCCATTGATGAAAAAGGGTCCAACAATTTTGTTACCTAAAATTCCACACCATACGTTCAGTTTTTGTGGTTGCTGTGAATGGGACTCAGTAATCCAATGTGGGTTTTCACTAGCCCAGTAACGGCAATTGTGCCTGTTAACATTGCCATTTAGGAAAAAAGTTGCCTCATCAGAAAATAGTATGTTGGTCAGAAAATCTCTATTGTCATCACATTTGCGCATCACAAGTTCACAAAAACTCAACTCTTCTGTCGTAATCATCCTCACTTAACTGTTGGAACTAATGAACTTTAAATGGTTTGTATTTATTAATTTTCAAAATCTTACTCACAGACATAGGGTGCATATCATGTTGCTGTGCAGCTTTTCTGAGCGATGTATGTGGGTCTTCAATAAATGTTTGCAAAACATCTAGTGCATGTTCTTCATCTGTTGCAGATTGTATCCTACCCGACTTTGGCCGATTACGTTACACTCCCTGTCATTTCAAAACGCTCAAATAGTTTTTGATATTGTTGAAACACTTATGGGATTCCTTTCTGGGAAAGATGTCATTAAACAAATTACAAACTTCCCGATAAGATCTTTGACGATCGCCATATCCTCGCATCATCAACAGAGTAATTCGTTCTCTTTCAGACAATTCCATTAAAATGCCAAATAAAAACTGAACTACTGTAATTAGATAACTTGTTGACAGCAATGCTTCAGAGACACTGATTAACTCGACAGGAATGATATGACCTTTGTCCATTTGTAATTCCCAAGCTTAGACCTGTCTAGTGAAAGCTCCATGCTCAACAAACTGAAACCTTGTAGACCAGATGATTAATAACACAATAATGTTTCTCATAGGCTAGTGACCTTTGTCTCTTTAAACCTTCCTGCTGACTGGAAAACACCAAGTACAGATTCATAAGTAATCAGAGAAAGTGACTCATAAGTTTTATTCATTGTAATAAAAACTGGTAAATTTGTACTAATGAAACCAGCTTAAAAATAAATTGTTTATTTTATTTTAATTGAACATTTAAAAAATGCTAAAAAATTAGTGTAACACATTTTGTGGCAAGAAACCATGTTAAAATTACATTGTTGAACATCAGTAAATTTTCAATACTAAAAATGCTCTATTTTCTGATAGAATAATTCTTTGAGATGCGGTTTGTGGCATTCAATTCAGTAAGCTATTACCTTTAAAATTATGTATCACAAGGTATAGGCTTCCATTAAGAATATTCACGATACCTCGGCAGGACGTCCCCCGTTGGTTTGACATAACAAAACATTGTTCCAAAAAGTAGATGTCCAATCTCTATTCACGATTGTAAGAGGTTTCAAATTTATATTTAAATTATTAAAGGATATATTTGGGTGTTTCCAGACATAATATACACCCTGTATATACATATATATATATATATATAATAATATTGTTAATTTTTATTATTAAACTTGTATTTGTAATATAAACTAGATTTTGGGATATACATTCGTCTAGTTATTATACATATATAATAAATAAATTAATCTCGCATTACTTTCCTAATCAATGGAGTTGTGAGAAATTTATCTCCACATTGGAGTTGTAGCGTCGTCTTAAAAAACTCTTCTACCCCAACCCCACCTTAGTTAATGAATTGCTTATACTATATATTAAAATACAGCTTTGAATTCCCAGCTCCACTATCTGGACTGCTCCTATATAGTGTCTTTTTGCTCTATGCTTCCACTCAATTTCAACTTGTGCTGGGTCTGATCGAGCTGTTCTGAGGACTATTCTCACGGACAGTTTCCAAGATTTATCCGAGGGTTTTAGTGGATGATTCCATGTATACGTAGATGTCTTATAAAATTTTGGCAAATATATCCTCTTAAAAGGTCATTCCACAGTCAACGTCTGTGGTCACAATTGAAGGTCTTTTGTTGTTATCACCTGATCATCATGCACAGATGTACGCAGTGATCGTTTTTTAAACTCGCGAAGCACACTTGTACAATTCATAAGCTTGTATTCACCATTCTAACACAGTTTTTATCACTCATTATAGATATCATGACTCTGAGATTTCCCTTCAAAACGAGATGACTAAAACGGATGCATGCTGTGTTATATTTTGCAGTTTTGGTGGGAAGTTTGGATTGACATTTTTTACGTAAAAACGTATTGTTGCCAATCAACCATGTTTCGTCTACACACCCTGGACCCCAGAAATCGCGGTCTCCTTGCAGAGGGGGAAGAATCAGGTTTACACGGCTGAGTAATCAAATAGTTGGGAAAAATCCCTTTGCCGTGACAGCCTCAGTACAACTTACTTTCTGGCATATGACTTGTACATAGATTGTTAAACATCATTACAAAAAAAATGATATCATACAAACATTGTATTATACTGAAATCGCTAATTCGTGATAAAAGAGACACACCAATTCATTTGGTTTTTGCTCGTCAGGAATGACAATACGCTAAGGCTAGAAATTGACAGGTATTCGGCTCTGCAGTTACTGTTCCTAGTCCTATTGTGCTCCTTAGTGTGTGGGTTTGTGAACAAATTTGACCTGGCCCTTTAGCCACACACCTAATTGATAATGCTGTTTGTGCGCTGTCATAATGTTTTGGGGGGATTTATATAAGATATTATCTTATATTACCCATAGGTAAAAATAGGTGATTTGTGTGAAAAATGTCAGTGTTTATTTGTTTATTTACATACCCCCCCCTTACATAGACCACAAATCTCATAATAATAGATATGTAAGTTATGTTAGCTTCTATTGTTATGTTACAGGGAAACCGATTATGTAGTTAAATGTGTGGTCAGTAGAATAATTTTCCTTTTTACATTTTTTTATTTGCAGACTTTTTTAAGGACAAAGAAATCATGTTTTACTTTAATTAACAAATACTCCAAAAAAAAAAGTAATAAACAATTTTGTTTAGAATCTGCAATATAATGGCTGGAATAAATACTTAACAAAATTGAAGAAAAACTTTGTTTCGAAAACTTTATTCATTCAATTTTGAATCAAAACCAAGTGTTGTGAAACTATGATGAACACCAAAGTGATGGATTGTTTTTGATGAACTTTGACCAATTAGGTTAAGGAATCGTGTACAAATATAAATCTGTAAATTCTTTAACATTTTATCTAACTTTATAGATCTGTAAAACCCAATTAATGTAAATATGGATATTTCCTTCTGAAGTCCTTTGGAAAATATCTGTTTAGGAAACCCTTGGACCTCAAAAAAATGTGCATTTCACTAAAAATATCTATTTATATATGTGATGGTTTTGGAACTATTTACTTACATGTATTCGTCAACAAACTATAGTTTATTTTTATAAATTTTAATTGTTTTGTAGGTAAATTTATTGATTATAAAATGGCATAATAAATTTAAACAACTGCATGCTTGTTCTCGGGATATAATTTTTATTTCCCGTAAAATTTATGGAAACCCAAATAACACCACAACTTACAGGAGTCCACAATTCTCTGGTGGAGTAGAAAAGGTCATTCATGATTGAAAACGTAAATGTTTGTGAAATTATGAGGCACTATCTTTATTTATGTATTAACCTCACGTAAATTTTAACTATTAGGATTCCTCAGACACAACGTTTTCCTACTGTTTAGGTTATCCATTACATTCACCTGAGTCTTATTTTGCCTACTTCCGCAAGAAGAAACAATGTGACCACAGTGGTTCGAACTGAATACAAGAATGATATTACGGAGGCCAAGTAGCGTTCACTACTGGGAGGGTTCGAGACACAAAGAGCTGTTCTTCTGGGACGGAAGCACTCCACGAGGAAAACATTGTGCAGGCAGTTCCTCAACATTGGGATAGCGAGGTGAGAGTGCTACTGGTTTCATAAGCTGTTCCATGCAAAGGTAATTAATTAATTACCGGTAAACAATGTCTTAAACCTTTAAATTGGGAAACAGAGCTGGGTGGTTTTAAAGTTGGACTAACCCACGTTCGCCACTGCCTAAAAATCCCTATCTAGAGTCTCTTTAAATACTGAAATGTTTTTAAACATATTTTTGTACTGACTTTTGGATAAAAATTATGACAGAAATGTATGAAAATTACTCATTCTTGGTTCACAAAAAATTATCACTCTTTACCCATTTTGGGAACTGCAGAAAACTATAGTTACTGCTAGCTCCTGAAAGGACATTTCTTCCTTGCCAGGTGGTAACTCTAGGTTACCGCTTCGCCCAAAGGGGAAACACCCTTTAATGGCAGAATGGGAATATTCCAAATGAATAAGTCGTAGCTCTAAGTGAACTGTTATTCTTATTCATTTAGACAGACATAAAACAATATTTATACGTAAATGTGTCAACCAAAATGATTGTAAACGTTTATTTACATCTAAGCTATAATTCACTCAATATTCAGTTATTATTTTCAAAATAAGGTGGTGTGTAATTATAACAAAATATATTTAAATGTTTTCTTGAGTTGATTGTAGTTTACAAAAAATAAGTGTTGCGCGTAAGTTTTATAAAAAATGTAAGGGGAAAAAAAGAAAAAAAGAAGTTAAATAAAATAAAATATCGATACAATGGTGTATAAATAGATTCTAACTAAAACCCACCCAAAAGTTGTTTATTATTAACAAATTCGCCTAGAACTTGGTTTGTTGTAACACCACTTGGTCCCCGGGGGAAAGATCCATTGTGTTGCACAAAACACTTACTACTAAAAAAAAACTTCAAAAAAATTATTACAAATATTTGAAAAACTTTAATGTGAAAACTAAGAAATGTCATAAAAATACCTCCCGAGGAGCGAAAGAAATACAGTGTTGTGATAGCTCGATGTGACTTGGTCCGCGCACTGACCTCATTTTAGAACAAAGGTTTGTGTGGTAACCAGAGGTTACCGCCCGCTCCTAGAACAGCTTAGGAGTGGTAACCAGAGTTACGCTGCTCCTAGAGAACGTATCTGTGGTAACCAGAGTTACCGCCCGTCCTAGAGCAGCGTCGCAAGTGGTAACCAGAGTTACCGGCCGCAGGCGAATGTGTTAAAGGGCTATAGCCAGGGGGCAAAATTTGGTGGTTTGGAAAATTTGGGAGGAGAAAAAAAAAAAAAATAACACAAGCTAAAAGTAAAGTCAAAAAAAGAAATAAAATATATTACAAAAAACCCTTTTCAAACATAGTGGAAATTAAACTGAGAAAGTAGGCTCTATACTATCATTACTAGAATTAAAGTGGGCTCAGGGTGAAGTTAGGTCATTCCATTTTCATCCATCATCCCTTTTCTGACTCGGCGCTCATTATAATCAGTTGGCTGCATGAGTTTTTTTACTCATAACGTAGCTATGGTTGAGAGGGGCGATTCAATGCGAAGTTGATATCAGTTCCATTTCACCTTCCACTTATTGCTGCCTCTGAAATCCGACACTGTTATATAGTGGCAATTTAATATACACATATATACAAAAGAACCTATAATGCTTCAACATGCAACAAATGTATTTAAAAATGCCCATTATTTATGTACATTTTTTTGATTGTGAATGGCAGCGGGCTGGGGGGGCACAGGGTCTTGATAGGCTTGCTACATTATGAAGCACTACAGGTTCTCGGTGCTAGAGGCCATAGCATGGATACGGATATGCAGGCCTGGCTCCAAATTGGCCATCAGCAGGAGTGGCTCAAGACGTAAGTATGCAATCACTTATCTTGATCTATGGTCGCAGTCAAACTGTGTTATTATACATTGACTTTCTGCGTATGTATAGGTTTTATGGTTAGTTTAAAGCATTCAAAGAAATGCCCTTATATCTTGTTTTCAAGTTATTTTTTAAATTATATTTTGACTAATCAGTTAATAAAACAGTTTGTGTTTGCTCTTTTTAAACACCCTTTTTAGCTTGTATCTGAGCGGCGATGCATAGGTAAAATTGCTGCATAAAACAACGTTGCATTGTTATAAAAATTTATTAGTAATTTATTTATTCTACACATATTTTACTTTTCATAAAAAATATATTAAAATAGTATATTTGATCAAACAAAAAAACCCTTCCCTTCTCAATTGTATTTTTCCCCTGCAAGTTGGATCAGGCATCTGTATTCAAAACACGATGCTATTTGTTAAAAACATTAAAGATTTTCAGTGATGTATGAAAAAAAAATTTTTTGGACAAGAAAATTATAAATTAACAATATATTATTGGCTGCCCTCACAAGGCACAGAGTAGTATTCAAGTCAAGTACGGGTTGAAAATAGTCATATAAGAGGAAATAAGGAACACAATTATTCTGAAAAGTGGTTTACACACAAGGAACACAATCATGCTGGTTTACAGAATCCTGACCAATGGCAGGCCGGGATATCTTGAGAGAAAAACTAAAAAGCGGTCCAAGTCCGATCCGCAGTACTAGAAGGATCAAATGTTAGAGATGCCTCGCGTTCGCCGTGAATTTGAAAGAAAGCGATTTGGTACTTTGGGTCCCCAAATATATAATTTAACTGTCCTCCAGCGTCAGGCCAGGGTGTATCTGAAAACGACATACAAAGAAAATATATACAAGTATTTAATGTACAATACAAAAAGGGGATATAGCCATATTAAACTTTTATGTCTAAATATTATGTTTTATTTATTAAAAACTATAAAATAAACTTTTAATTTTTTAAAACTATAAAAAGACATGAGTCTTTGGTAAACCAGCATTATTGTTGAAAACCACTCCAAAATAAAGTCCTTATTTATTTATTTATTTTTTAAAAATTTAAATATTGGTAATACAAAATTCATGATATAACAAATCAAATATTTTAAACCCGTTATTTGATAAACTCCCTTTTGCATTTCCGAAATTTCATCAGGGATCTCTTGCAATCATGTTAAAATCTTGGTTCATTGCATTTGGACTGCTGATTTGCTGTCAAATAAAGTAGCAATATTTTATATTATTTAACAGAAAATTAACTGTAAACCTACCCATCTTTTTTATCAAAGCTATATAAAATTTAATTTCAGATTTAATCCTTACATGTATTACATATTTACATTTTATGCTTTTAAAATTTAAAATTCGTTGTGGGGTCCCATTGA
>NW_025786048.1:0-18648 GCF_021130785.1 Homalodisca vitripennis | reverse complement strand
GGGCTATGGACGTATGTTTTGCAAGGGGGAAGAAAATTTTCGTTTTTATTTTTTTCGAGGTCACGGAACGAATCATCACGCTTGTTCGCTCTGTTGCGGCAAGGGTGTGGAGACTACTTTTTTATTTATTATTTCGGAAATACAAACAAAATTTAAAAGGCAGAAAAACATGTATTTATTAAAGTTTTATTGCAATTTATAATATAAAAATAAAATTTATGGGTTTATAATAACTGAAAATAAGAACACATCTATCCACTTTATTGCTATAAAATCATTTGCTTCCGTTCTATAGCTCCAAAACTTTTCCAGTAAAACTGAAATCTTTTAAAGGGTTAAATGAGAGGATTAGAATATCAAGCCTTTAGTAAGAGATTAGTGGAAAAACTGTGGCAACTTTACATTATGGAGCTTATATTCATTTTGATTCGTATTAGACATGTTTGTGGTAGGATCATTTAATTGTTAATTGCTCAAAAGGTTCAAAAAGTAGAAACAAAACTTCCACTACTCTTCTTTCCCCACGTTATTAATAAAAGCATTTATGGTACAGAATCAGTTTATTACTTTTATGCCGTGAGTTCTCTCGTTTCCATGATTAAAAAAAATGTATACAGAATTCGCTATGAGAAATTTAAAATTTTAAAAATGAATACTTCTGGACCCTTGTATATTCTTCGGTCAGGTTATTCATCGGAACTTAGTAGTGTTTTTTGTTGCCCCGACTTAAGAAATCATATTACATGCATGGGTCTGAAAGTATTCTTTGGTCAAAAAATGCGTGTATTTTGGTCATTTTTAAATTTATTCCGGTGCCGTAGCATTGTTGTTTAGAGTAAGAAAATATAAAATACGCTTGTCTGAAAATTAAAAATATTTAGTTGAAAAAATGAACTACTTCTTGGTAATTGTATATTCTTACAGTCTATGGTGAATGTGAGCTATTTAGAGATTGCCAATCAAAATGAGTTAGTCTAAAAAGTTTACTTTCGTCTAAAAATGACCTACTTTACGTCAGGTAGAATGTACTTCTGGTACCATAGCAGGGTTTCCCATTGTTGTCCTGATTAAGTAAATATGTATTACGTTTATATAAACTATCGTATTTTTCTATAAAATATTTATAATGTATTCCGGAAACAAAGCTAATATTCCGGCATTTATAATATACTTCCCGGTTTAAATATTGTTTGTTCTGTTATGAGCATAAACCCTTATGTGTCAAAAATTTCAGTCTCTAGGGTATGGAGAAGTTTTTAAAAACACAAACTAGTTATGATAAGGTTTATGCAACTAAATTTAAACCTTATTACTCTTATTCAAAAAGACTTTTGTTTTTCTTTGGAGAGAAAATTAATCAGTGTGTCGAATTTCATCATTTTAGGACATCGAAAAGTTAGGAAAATGTACTTCTACAAGGTACAGTCCCCATTTTTAATCTTTAACGGTGTTTCATCTATATGGAAATTGCTTTATTTTTTATACTTAGGTCTTGGAGGCATGTGTATACCAAAATTTTTTAAACCTTTCTGAATTAACGTTTGTTGTAGAATTAGTCAGGAGTGAGTGAAGGCTAGTCTTTCATGTATAGAGATAAGTTATGCTGAGTTATAGAGCATTAAGAATATTTTGCTTCTTGCTGGAAATTTCCCTGCAAAAGGCCATTGACAGGATATTTCACAAGTTGACAGGTATTTCTATTTTTATTAAACTATATTCTTCTGGAATGAATACTTTGGTAGCACCATAATAGACTCTTTGGCAAGAAAACTGGCAGGGATTCTCCTTTTTAAGTATGGATGCATTTTCCCCTTAATTTCAAAAAGAAAAAGTATTAAAAGGTCTGTAGAAAAGACGTTAGGCCTTTATAACTTACCCTTGTATCTTGTCACTCTACTATATCATGCCATAAATTGAATTCGAATTTTTTATTATTAGTTATGACCATAGTGCGTTTTACTTTACACTGAACAAAAGATTTTAAAGGTCTTATATGGTAACAGAATGATTTTTATAAATTTTAATGAGGGGATTAAATTTTTAATTTTTATTTTTACTAATTTTAAATTTTTAGATTTTACAATGACATTTAAATTTTTATAAAAAACCTTTATAAGAATTTTATGTGTGGACCATGGTTAACGAGAGTTTATTTGGAAATTCACCAAATTAGGGGCCGACTTACATTTATTCAGCAAAAGCGATGCTTTTTTGTTTCGTACAAAAAATGCTAATGTAATATTTTACATGTTAAATGTACATTTATATTCCTCCTAAATAAAACTAGCTCAGCTATATTATTTTTCCATGTGAAAAACATTCAATAATTATGTACTTTTAATAAAATGACTAATGAAAATTATTTATGATCGGGTTTTTTATTCACAGTTAAGGTTTATGAATGTTAACTGTGCAATGTAATATTTAAATTTAAAACACTGTAAGTTAATGCTGAAGCTTTGACTGTGCTACTATTGCTTAAATTTATAAAGGAAATCAGAGTTTTTTTAGTTTAGTAATTTGTGCGCTTAGCACATTGACTGTGGTGGCCGTAACTAACTAGAATTCCGGCTGTTCCTATAGGGGGTACATAACTTGAGTCGAGTGAAGCTGTTAAGTAATTAACAATCTAAACAAATTTATTATATCTCGGTTTTTAATTTTTTGGAGTGGGGAGTTATTTTGAGAAACCACAGTTATTAGAATATAAATATTTTAGAATGCTACAATGGCATTTTAATTATTTGGAGAAACTGTCATCAAGTGCTTATTTCTCGTTAAATGCAAACTGAAGTAACACGAATCTGCCTCTGACCATCTATGAAGAAACAAGAGGAAGGGCAAGTAAGAGGTCGGACACTGACAGCCGACCCAAGCACCTACAGTACATTTACAGCCGTTCCCAGCTCGCTTTATAGAGGGGCATTCCTTCAACATTCTTCGTTCCTTATATCGACATTATTGACAGATTTTCTGCTGGCAATAACGACTTCGCGGCAGGTCACATTCAAAAAATCGTCACACAAAATACCAAAGTACACATTCATACTCTTTGATAAACGAGATGAAAACATGAGAGATGCAAGTAATCCATATATTGTATCCTCTGTGTTAACCCCTTTATTTTATTTCGCTACGATGCATTTGAACTATCAATATGCAAATAACCAGCAGATATCACTTTGGAATGTTACTTTTTACACTTTTAATCATACCTTTTAGAAAAAATAATGAGGATAAAAAGTGATGCAAGAAGTAAAATTCTAATTTAGGAAATAGTAAATATTAAATGTTTGTTTTTTTTTTATCAACACCAAACAAGTGTTAAAAATAAATTTATAAAAATTAATTAAATAAATATTTTTAATTGTGGAACGCTTATTCATGATTTTGTGTAAATGATAAAGCTAGTTACTATTATAATCTCAATTTTTACACATTTAATCTTGACGATAATTTAAAATAATCCAAATTCAAAATGTATTTAATATTATTTGTAAACCACATAATTTCTTAATTATAACATCTTTAATCTTTTTCTTTTTAAAATAACTTATAATTACTCAATACTTGTATTTGTTTGCCTAGATTTAACATTGCCATGTTTGATGGGTGTGTACCGTTTTACTGGCACATGAAGGAGTTAGCTTAGAAGTTTTGTGAAGGTATTTCAAAAAGGGAAACGAAAAATTTTCGAAAATTAATAAGTTCAAACTAAAATAAAAACTTCTTCTTGAACATAATCGTGGAATTTTAAAATTTAAAAAATAAAAACTTTCTTAAGGATTATTTTTTAAGTTCAAAACTTGTAATATATTCATCACTAAAAAAAATGTACAAAATTTCCCTCACAGCTTGTTTTTTATTCAATTTTCAAATTTCCCCAAACCTTCTCAACACTCTAATTGATCTGGCAATTCTACACTTTAATTTATTTTCAAAATTCAGTTTTCTTTCTGTTACTAATTTCTGTTACTTTACTTTATATAAACAATATTTGTTATTTATAATAAAATGCCTCTGTGTTAGAGGAATTAAAAAACTCTTCTTTTCAGAGTTAGAGAATTTAAAAATGCTGAAAGATTCTGTAACAACACAAACTCTATTTTAGTATTTTTTTTTACATTACAAAATTTTAATATATATGTGCTCACTGCACCAACAAGTTTTATATTGCACAGATCAAAAAGAAAGTTCATAAAATTCCATAGAATTAAATTTTTATAATATTTTTTCCCCAAGATTTATTCATAATAACTGAAGATATTGAATATTGTACTGGACTCCAATTTAAAAAGTTCACTTACCCGCAGGTTCAATGACGATATTAGCAAGAAACAACTCTAAACAATTTCAAAAGGCTTTAATCGTTACCACTACTACAGATCAACGGAGGACTGGGAGAGTACGGGCACGTGTTACCTCACCCCATCTCTCTAATCGTTATATCAACTCTCCTCTGCGATACGCGCCTCGTGATAGAAGGCTTTTTGTACTGTCAGTCTTCTATCATTCTTCTGAGCCTACTCCTTCCACCCGGTAATCCGTTACCCCAAAATTAAATTTAATACTCAATCGGTAAGGTGCAGTGTCTTGTGAGGTAAGAAAGGGCAGACAATTTTGTAAACATTGGGCTCGCTATTATCATGGATAATGCCTCAACCTTACTTATGGAGTTCTTCAGTTTGAATTATCTATGTGCTTTACTGAATATGTGAAAAAGGTGGAATCAGGTTTCGGTCTGAGTAGACCTGATTCCACTGTCATTTCCATATGATGGTGGGATAGCATATTGAAACCTTGTTTTTCAAGTACGATAGGGCACCTGAGAAATTCTTCAATGAAATAAACAAGTTTAGGGATAATATGCCTCTGTCAAACTAGTACCTAGCACACGTGTTATAAAGGAGCGTTGTCGTCCCCTTATTCAGTCTGGACAAAGGGGTGGTTAATTTCCCGCTGGGAACATGATCAGGAAAAGTTTTTGGGACTGCTGACATTTTACGATATCTCTTAGGCTTCACAGTACACTTCTCAGGAGCGCAAAGTTTCCTTGAGGCTTCGAGTGACCATCGTTGCAAGCTGCTTTACAACTTATGTTATAGTTAAAATTTAGAAAAGAAAGCTTTTAGTTTGATTATAATGAATAACTTTTATTCTACAACGAATCATAAAATGATAATGGAAATGGATTTTTGATTATATATATGTGTGTGTGTGTGTTTGTGTGTGTGTGTGTGTGTGTGTGTGTGTGTGTTGTTGTGTGTGTGTGTGTGTGTGGTGTGTGCGTGTGTGTTGTGTGTGTGGCTTGTGTGTGTGTGTGTGTGTGTTGTTATTACTCACATTATAGTGTTATCTATGTTAGAGATCGTGAAATAAAAACCTTTTTGAAAATTGGGGTACTTGAGAGGTTAATGTCAACACTGAATATGGTTTTATACGAAACAGTGTCTGAAATCAAATTTTTAATTTTTAAAAAGGGTTTAGTTCACGGATTTAAATTATTGAAATATATATATAACATTATATATATATCATATATAGATAACCTATAAGTGAGTAGTTTAATAACTATAATATATATTATAGTATATATTTATATATAACATATTTATATATATATATATATATAAACATATTTTGTAATGAATTGATATTATTATAAGTTAAATAATTATTAATAATACTTATCATTACAATATTTTGACCTTGTAATATTAGGGAACTTTTATACTTTATTTTTAATAGTAAGTTATTTTGATTTTGGGTTACTTCCATTGGATTCTAGTATAGAGATCAAATTTTTATAATCAATAAAGTTTATACAACTTAAAAGTTCCCCAAAAATGCTTTGGGGAAGATAAGTCCTTTTTGTGTTAATTCTCTCCATTTCTATTTATTGTATCTTTAATTATATGCTATTTTAAGTGGTTAGATACGTAGGCGGCTTTGTATTAAGAGATCATTGCTTATTTTAAATAACCAAACGAAATCGTTATAAACTGTGTTGACTTAATTAGTGACTAAGATCAAAGCATCGCAAATTCTTGTCAGAAAAGGGGGATGTTTAGGCTTCGTTCAAAGGATAAGGCCATTAATGGGGACGTGCTCGCACGTTGTTTGATGCCTGATCTCCCCCGGGGTTTAGAATACGTTTTGGTAAGAGGAAGAAGAGACCGATCATTTCGCGATACAAAAGAGAAGCTTTGTTTATGATAATTTCGTATATATTTGTCAACAAATTTTTGATTTTATTTTGATTTTTAGTTTGCCTTTGAATATTTTTCCATTACTTAATATTGTAATTGTCCCTATAAACTTCAATTAGTTCAGAAAAATTACTAGAAAATTCTTGAACTTTTTTCTTTGATGTTTGTTGTTAATGTGAAAATTTAACGATTCATTGTCGTTTAATGCGGAAATAATATAGATACAATCTTGATTTTAAATAAACATTTTATTTCAATGTTTTAAACAGATATATATATGTCATCAGGTCAATCTAGTGTGATAAAAAACCGTATGTAAAGTAGTCCATTAAGATTAAATATAGGCATAGAACATGGTTAAAAATGTCTCTTTAAAATAATTTCTTTATTTAAATTCCATTACAAATCCATTAATTGATTTAAATATATATATATATACAATTAAATTGTATATAAGTGGCTATAGGCCTAATTTAATTTTTCAAACAGACATTGAATCAAAAAAGGTACTTGCTCCGCCGGGACTGGGGAACCCGGTTCTTCACTTGCCCGGGTGAATGTGCTACCATGACAAAAAAACCACCAGAGCGTTACTTTTTCGATTCAATTATTTTTATTTGGGCCGTATCTGTCAACCATATTGCGTTTAAATAAGCAAAACTAACATATGATCGGATGACCCCAAATACCTGTCTTTCAAAGACTTTTTTTAATTTTAACATTAAATTGTATTTAGAAATGGCAAATGCCCCTTATATATATATGTAGATATGGAATAGGGGGGTTACCTAGCGCACTTTTGGGAACAGTCAGAAAATCAAATGTAAAAATTCTGTTCATTGAACCATAAACGAATCTATATAATCATGAACTAAAAATAAACGAATCCCTTATAGCTGTTTGATTTTATTTCTTAAAGGGGCTGAAAACTTAGTCAAATATGCTTCGAATCAATCTAATGAATCTAATATCTGTTCGAATCAACGAAAAATTTCTGTGTAAATATATTAAAATCTTAATGAAAAATTCTTGGGAAAAAGTTAAAAAAAAATTATTGAAAAAATAGTATAAAGAATTTAAATTACGCATACAAACCAATATAGTAATAAAGTAATAGTTTGTCCTATAGACTATACTATTTATTTCAATAATTTTTTAAGTCTTAGTTTACAGGATTTTTCTATAATTTAAATAGAAGAATCTATCACTGTTTTCACCAGAAATTGTGCTGATTTCTGTCAAATTCAAGTAAATATCAGTTACTTTTTCAAATTCATAGTCTAAGAAATTTTTCCCTAATTTAAATGGGGGAGGAAAAAAAGGGGGTATCATGTCCATACTGCAAAATAGTGTTTTTGAACATCATTACACAGGCATTATAAAATTCAAAGAATCATCTGAAATAAAAGATATTTATAAAAAAGAACTAAATTATTTGAGGTATTGGGCTAAAGAAAATCAATTTGTAGATCATGAAAAGGATGTAAATTATAGAAAAAAATTCGCGTGAATTAAGAAAAATAGCTTTAAGGAAGATAAAAAACGATCTCAAATCTATTTAAAAAGATGAAAAAATTTCAATCAATCGCTGAAAAATTGTCCATAGAAACAAGAGTAAACTAAGTCTGAAAATGATCGAAGAAATTGAATTTAAAACTCCTTAAAGTAAATCCGAAATTTATCATTGTTGTAGAAAGTTTTTTTCCTCAATACACGGTCCTTTTCAAGCAATACATTTTAACAAACTTTTGAACGACAATTTCCATGTCAATTTTAAACAATATCGTATCAATTATGAGGCCAGAAACAAAAGTTTAATAGAAAAATTTTTCCCCAAAAGGATGTTAAAAATATTGAAAGGCTATTCTCTGGAGAATGTGCAATATGAACGAACTTTAGTAACGGTGAACCACAAACGTGTCCAATTGGTACTTTATATTAAAAAGCCAGATGAAATCTTTCGATGTATATGATTTTATCTTAAAGCAATTTAATAAATTTATCACATCGAAGAGAACAGACAAATCATCCAAATAGGGGTTAAGGATGGACATTTTAAAAAGATGCAAACAACTAGTTTTGAGCATTAAATAAACACGAAATGGATGAGACGCAGGATCATATATCGATTTAACCCCCAAAGAGAATAAAGATAATAAAAGCTTGTATAAATTATCAAAAATTTTAAAGATGGACTATTGATTTATTTATTCTATCCGCATGCGCTATTGAAAAACCTGAAAGGAGACTGCGAAAGATCCAAAAACAATATGAAAGATTTGTTAAATGAGAGATATTTTCAGGTTTCGAGTTTAAATCCCACCCAATGTTTCCTTTTTTAAAAAAGATATCTAATCATTGAAAAACGAAGTTACAATTCCAAGTTAAAAGTATCGTAAATGTCAATTTAACTATCTACAGTGATGATGTGAAATTTAAACATTGGGTTTCCGTTGCAAATTTCAGAAATGTATCGACACCGAAGTTTAGATGTTTGGATTGTATGTATTGTTAAACAAGAAGACCCAAATTCATTATGTTTTGGAATAAACCGATTAAATAAACTCGTGAGCTTTCAAGAGTTATCTACATAAAGGAAAAAAGAAAGGGAAATCTTCTTTGTAGAAGATGTTTATGCATTTCTACAAAATCTGTGAGATTTAACAGCCTTTAGAACTTGCAAACAACTTGAAGTTTGTAAGCCAGATTATTGCCGTTTCAGGTCAAAAACAAACATTTAGTCTAATTATCAAAGAAAAAATTTTCTCATCCCTTACGTTATTTATATGGATTTTGAAAGCATTATTAGAGAGATTCCACTGCAAAAACAATCCGCAAAAATCGACTACAAAAACCACGATTCAGAAGATTTCTTATGGTTTTACTCTATATTTAGTGTCAAATTGTGACAGAAATTCGCAGGTCAAATCCTATATGTTATAGAGCTCAAATGGAAAGACGATTTGCCTAAATGTTCCTACCAAACAATTGTTTGAGAAGCTCAATAAAAATATCCAAATTACATAGCTACAAAATATAATTCTAAGAACAAAAAAAACTTATGAAATTGACCGGAAGCGAGAAGAATTAAGCGTACCAAAATTCCAGTCTTTGTCATAAATTTGTGAATGGAGGGTTTTGATACATCAAACAAGCAAAAAAGTACGTGATCATTGTCAATTTTTTAACAGGTTTTAAATTTAGGGGGTTCAGCCTCATTTATCTTGGTACTTGAATATCAAATATTTTCCTTCAAAATATTCCAGTTTCTTGTCACCAATTATGTCAAATTACGATTATCATGTGTACATAATAGAATTGGCTAAACAATTGGAAATGTTGATTTGATCGCGAACACAAAGATGAAAATTAAAATATAATTATTCAGTAAATCCAGGATATGGGTATGAGGGTTTGAAGATAATAAACCCCAAGAAAGTTCATCCAGTTTTCTTTCGTAGATACGTTCAGATTTATGGCATCATCCTTTTGAAAAGTTAGCTAAAAAAACCTCAAAAAGTGATTTCAAGCATACAAATCATTTATAACAAATTGGAGAATTTTGAAACGCACATTATTGATAGACAACCAAATGACCGAAGATGAAATCTTTAAAAATCTATCTGGGAAAAGGCATATTTCCTTACGAATTTATCGATAGTATTGAAAAATTGATTACAAGAAGAAGCTAAAAATTCAAGATTTCTATTCACTTTTAAACAGACGAGAGCATATTGGAGAAAGATTACAACATTACTTGAGCGTTTGGGAACAAATTAAAGATAAAATCTGGGAAATTACTCTGATTTGTTCAATATCCAAGATGTTTTATTGCTTTGCTGATATATTTGAAAATTTCAGAAACTTTGTCTAAATTGTTACAAACTTGATCCGGGCACATTATCTAAACAGACTTCGAGTATCGCATGGGATGCTATGTTAAAATTAACGAAAAAAATTTAGGGAATTACAATTGATTTGTTGATTATAATATGTATTTTTGATGATTGAAATAAGGGGATTCGTGGAGGTATTTCTCAATGTATTAATCGTATTGTGAAAGCAAATAACAAATATCTGAAAGATTTCGTAAGACAAAAACCTGAACATTATCTGTTGTACGTCGATGCAAATCAAACCTTTATGGTTACGGTCCTTATGCAAAATTTACAATATGGTGATACAAGTGGAATGAATCCTAAAAACATATAACAAAAGAAGATTGGCAAGAAACAATTTTTAGAACTCACTGGCGGACGAAGATTATGGCTATATTCTCGAAGTTGATCTAGGATGTCCAACAAATTTACATGAACATCACTAGGATTTACCTCTTGCTCCGAAACATTATAAAAACAAACTATGCACAACTTTATGGATTAAAAAACTGAATACGTTGTTCATTCAAGAAATTTGAAATTTTACCTCGAACACCGGGATGGTGTTGGAAACATGTGAATAGAGTTCATAGCTGTTCGGTTCAGGAAGCCTTTTATGAATGTACATTGATTTTAACACAAAACATGAGGAACAAAGGTACAAGTGATTGAGAATGATTTTTACAAGCTGATGAACAAACTCTGTTTTTTGGGAAAATCTATGGATAATGTGCGAAAATAGTTGTGACTATCAAACTAGGAAATTGAAGCAATTTTCAATGATACAGGCCAAGGGAAACGAACTTCAAATGTTTCAATAAATCCTGTGACGAGTAACTGTATAGCGAGTCCATGTTCAAACAAAAGGTTAACATTTAACAAACCGATCTACATTAGGATTTTCAGTTCTTGACCTATCAAAAATTTGTAATGTTTGGAGTTTTATTACGATAAATTTTAAAGAAGTTTGAACCCAGAATTTGAATCTGTGTTACACGGATTTACAGGCAGTTAATTCTTTGAAGTGAAACGAGTATCCTTTTAAAATTATTAAAGAAAAATTATAGATGACTTTGATAAAAGTGTTTATCCAAAAGAGATCACGAATGTTTCACTACTGAAAATATGAAAGGGTAATGGTTAAATTCAAAGATGAGTTATAAATAGCGAAAGTTTTAGAAGAATTTTGTGGATTGAGATCGAAATGTACTCGTACAAATATTAGACAAAAATCCGTACGATGCCAAAGGGATTAAGAGAAGCGTTGTAATTAGAACAATAAATATCGAAACTTGAAGAAATGTTTTGTTCGAAGAAAAGAAGAATTAGAGAGATGAACAGTAATCAAAAGCTACAAAACATGAGTTGTACACCGTTACTATTAAACAATGTAGCACTAACGCTAAATAGTTGATAAGAGGAATTGTCCTAGAAAAATAAGATCGATACAGTACCCTTATGGCTATAAAAATGAAGCGAAAAGCGATATATTAGGACGAATTAAATAAAAACTTTTGGGAAACTTTTGAAAAATTGAGAAATAACCGGATGTGTTTACGAAATATGAATTGACGGAAAAGTCATAAGCTGTTAATTTTTTTCTATATAAATGGAGGCCCCAAAAGAAAGTGTACAAAGTGTCAAGAATTTAAAGATTTTGAAGAATTTTATAAGAATAAGCAAAGAAAATATGGATTTGAATATAAATTTGTAAAAGACTGTCATAATAAACTATCATAAATGAATTATAACGATAAAAATGTAAAAATTAACTTTAGAAGATGAAAGAGTGCACATCACGTGTGTAAAAAGGTTAAGAATATTTTAGAATTTTATAATCTCTCCATTATTAGTAAAAGACATAACAAACAAAGCATATTGTTTAAAGATTGTTGCTAAAACAAATCTTTGCTAGACCAGTTCTTTGCGGTATTGCGGAAAGAGAAAGTTCAACATTTTCTTATAGTCTTAAAAAAGACATTTACAAAACAAAATTATTCATAATTCCGAATGTTTAGTAAAAATTTAGAAACAATTTTCATCGTGCAATTTTAGATATTCTATAAATCAAGTCGAGAATTTCTGCCATATTTGTTGTAAATCATTTGATTTTCTGCGTTGGTAAGTAAATAATATTCAAAGATTCTTTCCATTTTGGTTGTAGAGATTTATATCTATTTGGATCTCCATGTCTTAATAAAATTTCCATTTTCTGGGTAAATCAATTTTCAAGTTCTTTCAATCTTTTTCGGTATTTCTCTCTTTTGAGCTCTGATAACGTTAAATAAGGATATTCCCACATGTGATTCTTTCTTGAAATACTTACAAAAACACTGGTGTTTTTTCTTATGCAAAATCTTTACAAACAAGGTCTGGTGTTCATTAAGTCAAATTTTTAACACTTTGTTTTGCGATTATTTCCGTTTTTATTTCATCTTTTAATTTGCAAGTGTTTTTTAAACTTCCGTCCTAAATATTTAATCTTGTTTTCAAGTTTTATACTCACCAAATTTTTTACGAAATACTTGGCAGAAACTTCTTTTGTAAGACCCACTTTTTAAACAATTTTTCGCTTCTGATTTTTATGCGATCTCAAAATTAATGAATAAAAGTACCAGATTTCATTAACGGAAAAACAGTGTTGTTTTGAAAGTTTTGAAGGTAAGCTATTCAATAGCCCCCACCTTTGAATTCATGTCTTTAAATGGCATAATTTATTCATCCTTCGTCAACGTTTTTAAAATCTGATCGTTTGCATAGTATTTTCATATTCTTAGAATTTTTGCAACATCCTATTAGCCCTTAAACCATGATCATCATTGTTTTCGTCTACAAATCGCTTAAGGATATTTGTGTTATTGAATTTGAGTTGATTATTGAGTAGCTGCTACAAGTGACTCCATTTCAGATAGAAAATATTTTTAACTAGTAATTTGTTTTTTTTTATTTTTATATTTCAGTATAAAGACCAGATTCATATAATGAAAACAGTGTTTTTTTTTAAATATTTTCTCGGGGTCTTATGGGATAGACCTCCTGTAATTTAATACATTCAAAAGTTTGTATTATCGTCATTAACGACATTATTTATGATAGCTTGCCATCGTGTTTTCATATTCTAAAATTTCTGCAACATCTTTTGCTTTGAACCAAATTTCGTTAATTTCGTCACCAATCGTTTAAAAATTTCTGGTAATTATAGAATTTGAGTTTTGATTATTTATTAGATCTAGCAACTGTCTCCATTTAGATAGTAAATTTATTTTATTTTGAGTGTAAAGTCTAGAAAATCATTGATAAAAACGGTTGTCCTTTTATTGGAGATGTTTGAAGGTAGTCAACAATTCGCTTACCCCCTTGTTTCTTTAAGTTAAAAAATATATTGAAATTTTTGTCAATCATCATCAACATTTTAATTTAATTGCGTGTTTTTTGTTTTTTCACATAACCTAATATTTCACAAACATCTTTTTAGCCTTAAAACCAGATTAACATTGTTTTTCGTCTACAGATCGTTACAATGTCCCCCTTTATTTATTGAATGTAAGGTTGATTATTGAAGTAGGTCTACAACTGGACCTCCATTTAGATAGAAAAGAAATTTTAACTTAGTAATTTTTATTTCGAGAATAAAGTCCCGGATTCATTAATGAAAATTAGTGTTGTTATTGAAAGTTTGAAGGTGAAGATAACGATTCGTTCCCCCCTTGATTCATCATTCTTTCGACAATCTTCAAATATAATGTTGTTTTACTCTCATTATTTTAATATAATTTTCCCTGAAAGGGCAGAGTCTTGTAATAGCTTAGAACGATCTTTTTTTGAATTCTTTTAATATTTTTTCTAATTGGAATATAATCGATTTTCATTCGGGTTTTTTTTTCACTGATTTTTGATCCATAAGCAACATTTGGGGAAAAAAAGTGTACAAAATTTCAGATATTCTTTGTGTAAATGTTCGGTATGAGGTTTTCAAAACTAGGTTCAACGAGATTTACAATGTACTTCACATTACATCAACACGGTCTTAAAATTATTGGCGTTTTATTTCCTAAATATACCTGATTTGGCTCAAATTAGTTTCTTGAACAAACCCTAATAAATCTACTATTAGATTGCTGAAAAACATTATTCTTACTGGTGATCTTTATTTTGAATTTTATTAGAGGAGATAATTTTTTTCATTTCAAACTTGTTTTCGTGCATCCAAAGTTTAAAGAATTTATCTGATTGTTTGAATGTTTTCAGATAATTTTTAAAAGGGGAAATTTTTTTTATTTGTATCGAAGGTATAAATATCCTTTGTTTAAACCATAATATTTTGTAATGTTCTTCTCACTAAATCCATATACAATAAGAGAGAACTTTCACTAAATATTTATTACAAAATTGTCAGAATAAAAAACCCGCTTAAACCGATAAAAAATAATTTTGATTCTTCTCTCTAAGTGTAATAGGAATGTTTACCAAGTTTAAAAAATAATTGAGAGCATTTCTGAAGTCAACTTGAACAGCTTCATTTTCGCTATTTAAAATGGAGAAATTTTTAAAAGCAAAAAGATCAGGGATAAAACTTCAAACGTTTTGATGAAAGTAAAGAAAGATCAACCAATCAGAATTGTTAATTTGTTGGTTTCAAGGTGGATGTGGAAAAGAAAAAACAACTTTATTATTCTGAATTTTATCTACTAAGTAGGTTGATTCCTTATACCAATTTGTATGTTTTTGAGTAAATCTTTAGAAAACAAGACGCCTATTAAAAAATTACACAATAAAGATTTGAAAATATTGGAGAAAAACATTAAACAAAAAAAATTATCACATTTTTATAATGCCTTCCGAGGAACATACTTCTACTTAAGCGAATGTAAACCAAATTCTTTAAATCGTTTTCGATGATTGTATTTTAGAAAAATCAAGACGTTATATAAAGAATATTTTCGTAATGTCCTCCGTCACAAAAACATGATTCCTTGTATCTATCCATCTCTCAATGCTTTTCAAAGGTTGATAAACAAGTTTATAAGAAATAATTTGAATTATGTTTGTGTGTTTTTTTAAACAAGATAATGATCATTTATTCCCAGAAAGATATATAACAATTATGTGGGATCCCAGATATGAGTTTTAACCACTTATATTGAGTTGTGTGATAAAATTTGGGAAAAGAAAGACTACGTGTTTTTTAACTAGTTAATTCTAAAACTTTGAAGCCTAAAAATGGAAAAATATTTGAATAAATTTTCTAAGCATAAATGCTGCTCAGTGGTCTGAGACAAAATCTACTTGAATAAAATATTTGTTACACACTATTTTTATATTATCTTTAATTTTTATTTACATTATGAAAAAATAACAGAAAAACTGGTTAAATCTGTTTAGCGGTTCCACGTTCACGTTCATGTTTTTCACGTTTGTGTTTACGTTTCACGTTCGTGTTTCACGTTTCATGTTTCACGTTCGTGTTTTTACGTTTCCACGTTCATCGTGTTTTACGTTCGTGTTTACGTTTCACGTTCGTGGTTTTCCACGTTCGTGTTTCACGTTTCAGTGTTTCACGTTCATTGTTTTACGTTTCGTGGTTTCACGTTTGTTTTACGTTTCCACGTTTTCACGTTATTTACGTTCCACCACGTTCACGTTTCAAAAATTTTTCTTAATTAAATGGTGAACGTAACTTCTGAAGAAGCGAAAAAACTTGATCAAATCGAAAAGAAATTAATCAAAGAATTTTAAAGAACAGATTCGAATTGAATGAAAAAGAACAAGAATTTATTCAAAAATTCAATCAAGCCTGTAACTTCTGCAATAAAAAACGTTTGAGGGCAAAATTGAAAATGTTTTAAGTGATAATCCAAATTTGATGAATTTGGTTCCAGTTGTAACGACAATTTGCCGATATTTCAATGTCCTGAATCTGAAGAGTTTGAATTGCCAAAAATTACCAATTCTTCAAACACCATTTAGACCTCGAATCATTGAAAGACTCTACTCATGCAGTTGAACCAATTAAGTTCCTGGAAACATACGGATATAATAATTGGTGAAATTGGTAAAAAATTCCCTTCCTAGAGTAACAAAGAAGAATAAATTTGGTTTGTATTGGGATAAAAACAAAGTAAAAGTTTTTATGATTTGGAAATTTGGCCCGTGAATTTTGAACATAATGATATTATTAATTGAAAAAAATACATATGGAAGGAACTCAAGGTTTATGGAGATTATTAACAGGACCTATGACGCTCCAAAAGATAATTTATATATCTGAAGAACGATTTGAAAAAGTATACGATAGAAATTTTATTGGGAATCTGACTCAATTTACAAATAATAATGATTCCATCTACTAAGAAGCCTAACTCAAGTAGAGGTAAAAAATATATTTAAATTAATTAAACCAATTTGGGAAAACTAACGAATCGAAGGATCAGGTATAGGAAGGAAAAAAAATACATAGTGATATATAAGATTGAGTACAGATATATACGACGATTTGACAAAAACTCGATGGAATTACTTAAATTATATTTATGCCTCAAGAGAAGGCTGGAAAATACAATTTTTGAATGAAAAGAAAGCCAATTAAAGATTTAATTTCGAACAAACTTGATGAAATGATTGAAAAACCTGATGGAATTAAATAATTTAAAACGAGTTTTGCCGGCAATAAGTTCATCTAATGATTGAAGGTAGCGGACCTTTTTGAATGATTTTATCAAACAATTTACCTTTTGAATTACACGTCACCAACTTTATCAGTATCTGGGGCCTGGCACAAAACTTCGAAAAAAAGACTAAAAAGAGGAGATCCTGGTATAAAAAATTTAGATCAAGCTGCTATGGAACACGATATTTTTTATGCAAAACATAGAGACACAAATTCCAGACATATAGCAGATAAAAATTTTTGCAAAGATAAGGCAATGGGATAGATTTTTTAATCTCAAAGATGCTAGTTTAGGGGTTGAAATGATTTTGGTTGCGCTTCCAACAGCTGGAGCAAATGTTTTTGAAAGAGAAAACTAAGGAAATGGGAATCGAAGAGAAAACTTGAAATTTTAACTATATAAATGGAGGGTGGAATGTAAATTTTTCCCAGCAAAAAAATTCAGAAAGAAAAAATAAAATCCGCTTTAAGAAAAAAAATACCCGTTAGTATTCAATTTAAAATAGATCAACTAAAAAATGGCGAAGATAATAGATATTTTTAACAAAAATAGACTTAATACAATAAACTCGAAATAACATAAGCAAAAAAACAATAAAGGAAACCAGAATAGAATTTTCTTATAATCAGTTGAAAGAAACTTAAAAAATTGGTGGACTTTTGAAAGATTTATTAAGATTTTTGGAGAAAATATTCCAGTTGTTAAAAATGTTTGTTTCCTATATGTTCGTAAAGCTGCTGCTCCAATCGTTAAAAAAAGATGTGATTTCCATATTGTTCGAAAACATTTTAAAAATTGGTTAGATAAAGAGTTGGAAGATGTTACAGGTATCTGGATTAGATGAAAAAACTTTGAATTACGTGAAATCAAACATTGAAAAAAAAAAATTAATCAACCTTTAAAACATTCGGAGAATTGGAAGAAAATCTGCAGAAAAATATTAAAACAGTTTTAGAGGAATCTTCAATGAGAGATACATTACCTGAAAAAGTTAAGAAATTTGACATGTTGGAATTGTGAATTTAGGACTCGATTATTGGGTAAGTGGAACGCATTGGATTTGTTATTATAAAAATGATAAGAATTGCATGTTTTATTTTGATTCGTATGGAAGAATTGAGGACAAACCACCTATAGAATTGATTTAAATATTTTGAAAAAAAATCAAGAATCGTCTACTACAATGATTCTCAGATTCAAGACTATAAAGAGATCCCCCAATTTGTGGTCCATTTATGTGTTGTTTTGTGTTGAATGAACTGAGTGAATGGGTAAAAGATTATTAAAGAATGTTGTTAACAAATTATTTAACTTAATAAATATGGATTCACAAATTATTTTTGACGTATTTGGAACACAAATATTTCAAAATGTAGATAATCAGTTTTGAATTTTGATAGTTTTGAAGAAATGAGTTTGATAACAAGTTATAGAAAATGTATTACAAAACCTTCTTCCAGGATTCAGAATATGTTTTGCTGTTCGATGATTGAAGATTCTTAAAGCAGAATAATGAATAACAAACTTGCAAATTTCATGAGGTTCAAATGAAGTTGCTGGAATAAAATAAAAACTCATTGAAAAAAGGGAATTTGAAGATGGTGGCAAAAAATTATATTTACCCCAATTTAATGTCTCATATCGAAAAAGCTGATAAAATTACTGAAAGCGATCAAAGTTGAAAAGGAAATTATGTTAGTTTGGCTATAAAGAAAAAGAAATTGTCGGTGTTCCGACCTGGTATTTGACAAACTATGATGTTGTTGCTTAAAGAACAAAATTTTAAAAAAACCTCTAAAATTATCAGAAAACATCGATATGTTTGATTTACGTTATCGAATGTTAAAAATGCCTTAAGATTTTAAAGGAAAAAGGAATTAGCAGTGTTAGTAA
>NW_025786047.1:7500-18259 GCF_021130785.1 Homalodisca vitripennis | reverse complement strand
CACCAGGAGGAACTATCTACACAAGTCTCAAAGGCGGAGGTGAAATTCCCTTGGAGGTGGGTGATGTTCACATGTTAAAGGAGGTTAAGATCAATGAGGGGGGTTTAAATTTACGTCAGGATATTGTCTGGTCATAATGAAACAACTTCTCCAGGGCGGGGTTTAACGTTACCGGGGGATAAGTCTCTCCAGGGGGTTATCTGGTTCATCACCAGGATCTTCCCAGGGGGGGGGGGTTAAGTTAAGGATTTTGGTTGACTGGTAAAATCATATCGGGACATTGAGGTCCATGGCAGGAAATTCCTCTGGGGGGGTTTAATGTTACCAGGCGGCCGTTATACCACATCAGGGGGGGGTTGAATTTGAATGGTACAGGAGGTTATCAGGTCATGAACCAGGAAATTCCCCGCCCCCAGGGGTGGGCGGGGTTAATATTTACCGGGGGATAATGACACAACATTCGGAGCCTTTTTTAGAGCGGTATTTGTAGTCTGTGAACATAAGAAAAATTTCCTCTGTCCCCCTAGTCTAGCTAATTGCGACGCCTTAAGCTAACGCTCGCAGCCAACTCCCGAAGTTCCACTGAACCTTTTCCCTGTAGACTCACGTAGATTTATCCTCAAATCCCCGTTTAAAAATTTGTTCTGTTGAGTTACGACCAACCCCCCCCGTTTAGCCGCTATCAAGCCCGGAATGTAAATTTTTAGGCGAAAAATGTCCTCAATTATTTTCACTTAATCGCGTTTTTTGCGGTCAAACTATAGGGAAATAATAGTTAAAAAAGTCACTGGGACCCTGTTTTTTGTAGGTCATCCTTATTTCCTAAATAAAAACGTTAGTCTTATTTTGACCTTCGCGACCCATAATGGTTTCGCCGTCTATTCAGGACCCCCAAAAACAAAATTTCGCGTTAAAAAGGTTACAACAAAAAATTTGTTGTCACACATAAACTCACGTTTTTTCGGCCAAACCAATCAGAGGATAGGGGCAAAAAGATATTAGCTGGACCCTGTTCTGTAGATCGCGCAATTTGCTAATTAGATGGGTCCAATCAGATTTGAGCTTTACGACCTAAACGGTTCTCGGGCCCGCTATCCCGGGCTTGCAATACATTATTTTTACTCGAAAAAAAATCTCTGCGGAGTATTTCAAATGTTCGAGCGTGTTTGTCCGCTTAACCATTGAAGTATAGAGCAAAAAGTTCATAAGAAACCTTTTTTGTAGTTCACTTCAGTTCCTTGACCATGAAAAATTTCTCTACCGTCAGATCCGAGCTAGGCATCCAATCGGTTCGCCCGCTACTTCGGGCTTAACAAAAAAATGCCTGCAGGGGTGAAGAAAATGCGCGAGTTTTTTGGGAATTTTTTTTGAGGGGTTGAAAATGAAAAACTCATCTCACTTTTCCGGGATTTTCCCCTGGTGGTTTACACGTAGAAAGCTATCCTGTGGTACCAAAATCTTCAAGTCTCTCGAAACTCATCTGGAAGTAGGTTAGAATTAGTAATACGTGAGTCAAGGTCAGTCAGTCCTTTTACACATGCGGTTTGTATATATATTAGATATGGAGTTTAATACTGGGCGAACTAATCCGCTTTATATTAAAATATTACTAATACGATTATTCTAAGATTACAATGAAACGTAATAAATTTTTACAAAAAAATATCACTTAATTTTCTCTTGTGGCTTGTTTTCATTGGGGAAAAAGTCCTCCCAACTGTTAAAGTCTCCTTAGTAAAAACTTAAGTCAATCAACAATCTGACCCCATTAATTACAAAACCCTGTTTCAGCGTCGTTTGTGAAGGACTGGCACATTGCACAATGTATAAGCGGGTACTGAGCGGTTATTGGAAAATGACCGGAATCAAGGCCAACATGGAGTTGTGGCAACTGCTGTGTATTGGTGTATTCTGTCTTCGTTAGCAAAGCTCCCAACCGGCAGTTGGTAGTGAAATAGAGTTTTCAGGTTCGCGGGGTCGGAGGTGAAGGTTTTCAGCTGTAACATCGCCTGATAAAATCATGCTCTTTATTATACTTATTAGGGAGTGGGGGCGAGAGAGGACGCAGGACAGGTCGGGTGTTACTACCTTATTTTTTAAAGGATAGAATATCAGAACGCTTGTAGGTAGCGCGTGTGCTCGCGTCGAGCCCCAATAACAGCTTTACCGAGCGGGGTGGGGGCGGCAATGGGGGGGGGTCAAGGTAGCATATTTCCTAATCCGTCTCCACAATCGAATTAATTTTTTTGTTACAGCTGTTTCATTACGTTATTATTTTCTAAATATTTGAAAACATGGCTTACTGACGGTCATACTATATCATTCGTTACATATAGATTAACAATTAGTAAGAAAAACATTGGGAGGCTTTCCAGTGTAGTCTTTAGTAACAAATATACGATATCAACTGATCTATTAACATTTTCTGTGAAAATATACCTAAAAGGAAGTCGTATTTAATTAACCAGAAACTTTTATAATTTTTTATTTTAGGTGTGAAAATTTGCGGCCCCATCTACACATAAAAATAGTCCAGGCTGGAGGTTAGTTTTATATTGTTTTATAAAGTCGCAGCCATTACAACACAATAATTCTTAAACCTACTTCTTATATCTGGGTACTCACTTTGGAAAGATCGTTCTTTTATTCTAAATGATTAAAACATATTATACTGAACTAATTTCAACATAACAATTTCTTTCTTGTTTAAAAATAGATTTTTGATGATTATAAAGGATTTTTTCTTGCATGTCTTCATAAATTAATGATACAAGTCATATTAACTCTACATTTAGAGATTATGTGAATTCTGATACTCATTTCCTCAGTTTTAATCCTTATATATTTAGTAAATTCAAAAAAATTAAGGAGGAATTTAAGTGGATAGGCCCTTTAGTTTTATGTCTCGTACGAGTCTACAAAATACAAGAACGATTATTCTGATTATTTTTTTCGGGACTACGCATGAAGAAAGCTTAAATAGTTAGGTGTTTATTATCACGGAAAAAGAGTTTTTATTTATAGCTGTAATATTTGACTATGTAATGATTTGACAAAAATAATTAGGATTACGGATATTTGCCACTCCTTATTATTTTTTGGAAACATTATAACAAGGGTTGGTGGGGGTGGGGGGTGGAAAATATCCGTTTTGTTATCTTTTTTTGCTATATGAAATTTAGCTATATAAAAACCCACACAGTATTTCTTTTTATTTGTTATTATAATACTTTTAAACTTGTTCGGTCAGGAGTATACAGTTTTATATTATATTTATAACCTTTTTTACAGCAAATGCCGTTGATGCTTAGATGGTGGTATCTTACAGATTTGTTACACACGAAGTAAGATGTTTTATTTTAAATAAACTCAATAATCCCGTCTACACCCAAATTTTTTCTGTAAGATGATTTGAGGGACACCAAGTATAGATATAACGAGCATGCGTAAAGGACACTTGGAAACGTTTTGGATTTTGTTGTTTTAGTTCCCCCGATCACAATTATTCATAACCAGTGTTTAAAGTACAATAGTGTTATGAGTTTAATAATAAAAGTCTCTTATGCTTTAGATTAAAGGAAACATTTTCTAAGAGGTTTTTGAATAATATATGGGGGGGGGGGGGGGGGGGGGGGGGGGGGGGGGGGGGGGGGGGGGGGGGGGGGGGGGGGGGGGGGGGGGGTGGGGGGGGGGGTGGTGGACAAACAACCACCCTTTTGGGGGGGGGGGGTGGGGAGGCACTAATAAATTGATTTAAATTTTATTTAGTTAAAACTATAAACAAAGATCATTCTTAGCATATAACTTAACTCGTCGTTGTTTAGAAAATTTTAAGAAAACATATTTGAAAATCAGTAAAGTTGACTGAAAATAAGTTAAATGAGTAGAAAAAAAACATAAGCTATGGCAACTTTTGCATTGCATTTTTGCCATATGTGGGATGATAATGCACTTTTTTCGTTGTAGTGAAAATGATCCAACAAATAGAATGTCGCATTAATGGGGTGTTAACACTAAATAAATAGCTTGTATAGGACATTGGTAGGCGGTTCTCTTTATATGATTTCAATATTTATGTATATTCCTAAGTTCTGAATTTCGTTTTGTAGGTCGTCCGCCTATACGTAAGTGAGATAACTCTCGATAGAAAGATTCTTGAGATTTAAAAATCGCTTCATAGGTCTCTTGGTCTAAGGAATAACTCATATTGGTATTTGATTTAAAAGGATCAAATAGATATATTTCCCCTTGGCTGTCAGTATATCTGGCCGTTCTTCTTAATATACTTGGATATGGATATCCAAGTCTTGATATCAAGATCCTAGATAATAGAAAATTTGAATATAGGTTTATTTCGAACTAAGGAAGAGCTCTATTAATTTTTGGATCGAAATAAAATGGCAGCCCAACCGTCCTGATAACTCTTTCGTTAAGTTCCTAGAGTTCTCAGTTATGTGTAATACGAGTGAGTACTTATTTCAATGATTAGATATTTGCGTACTTGGATTTATAGTTTACAAAATATTATGATGAAATAGTTTAAGGGGACCCAGTATTAAAAAAACATAACAAATCATTTGTTTTGTTTTGTATATTAATAAATTCTATCCTCCTATCCGATAATTTTCATATACATCAACATTTAATTAGTGTTTTTTTATTTCAAAACCTTTTAATCAGTGCTTTTAAACCCTAATTTTGCTTTTTTATTCTCAAATCTCTAGAAGCCACTGCATGAACTATATTATTAATTTGCGAAATCAAGAATTTTGTTTTGTCACAAGTGCGTCTAAAACACATGGTTTTGTCGTTTTTGTAAGATAAGTTATATTTTATGTTTACCGAAACACAGTCACACATTTATGAATGATGTTTTTTTTTTACTAAACCTTCTAAAGTCTGCCAATTTTCCCTCTTTTATAAATATATGAGTACTCCCGAAAATTACTACTTAGTTTTTGAGTATACGTGCTAGAAAATATTTTTTTTAAACATTTATTGTATAATAAAAAACTGACAGTTTGAGCATTTAATATAAATATATTAAAAAGTTATAATTATTATAGTGACTTACAAATGAGCAAGCATTGCTTCAAAAGGTATAAATTAAACCGTGTACAAAGTTTTACACATGTAGAAACACTGATTTATTTTCTCTTAACATCTCGTTTTGAACATGGGCAGTATAAAAAATAAAAAATGTATCCTTAACGATTTGTATTTTATTAAATAGTCCTATCATGTATTGATTGTAAATATTATTTTCAAAAGCTTTTGAATAATAAAATAGTATCCATAATTACATTTTTAAAACTTAAGAGGTAAATATATTTTTGCCACTTTCTATACCAAAAATATCGTAGTAGTGTTCGCAATTAATGAATAGAACGCCAACGAGGCATGTTATGGCCCATATTCTGGAGCAGTAAAGTAAAGCGGTAATAAACTGCAATCGTTGGCAATGAATTGTTCTAAAAATTAATTATCACGGCCAGCCAACCGTGTATTGCAATGGCATAGTTCAAGCACCATTCTTAGTCCAGACCTGCACGTTACGCCAACTCGGCTGGCTATCTCTTCAGCTACAACAATACAACAATTCAATTGGCAAAATTTTCACCATATAAGTTACATTTTCAAAACCTATGCACATTTTTTACTTCACTGGAGGATCCCTAATCAATTAAAATTTTATCATTATTATTGACTTCGGCTTACAGCTTTTCTTCAATTTTAAATCTTGAAACCTTCCTTGGTAATTAATAACACAGGGCACCAAGTATAAACGTGGATTATTGGTTGATGAGAGATAACCTTACAGGAATCAACACATCACGGGACTTTTTTGAGTCCACCACTTTGATCATCTATTGTAAAAAAGCCATATCCGACTTGACCTTCGTAGTATTGAGTGTTTACAAGCATCAGAAAATATTGTGTTACTTACAATAGGTATCCGGGTTCAGAAACACTGTGCAGGAAATATAGCGAGACTGATGAAACAGCTGAGCATGTCATTTTTGAATATCCAGCATTACAGAGCATACACACAAGATCACTAGGTTTTACTTAGGTACACTGAAGAGGGATTGGAATAGACAAGCATTGTTCAGAAGATCTTATGGTTTTGTAAAGGCCTAGAATTGATATTGCTTAAACCCGGAAGAGAGTACACAATAAGCCGGATGGCTAAGAGGCAATTACCAGGCTAAGAAAATCTGGCCCTCTGTTATATAAAAAACATCTTTTAGGAGTTCCAGGCTAGCTATTCTTCCAATGTTACGTGGGAAGATTCAGAATTTTGTCTACGACTCTACAGGGTGAATGCGTTTCTTCTTGTGTGTTGCTGAAGTGCAGTCACATGCAGAAAGAATAGAATCCTTCAACAGTGTAGATTACTTCCGTGATTGCAGTCAAGGTAGATTGTTCTATTTGAAAGCTGTGCTTCCGGTGGGACAAGTCCCCGACAGCTCAAATGGCATTTAACCTCGGCTTCAGCATTCTCTGGCACAGCTTCCTCAATGTGTCGAGCATTCAGAGAGGCCTGTACGTAAACGAGGAGTCCGGGTTGCCCTTGCTGATCAACGTTAGCCGAGCTGTCTTAAATCGTGGCGGGAACAACCCTGCCACTAAGCAAATTCCAAATTCAAACTCAAAACTTTTATTACCGTAAAAAATATACATTATATGGTAAAAGTCAGCCATTTAGTCTAAAATTTTGCAAAACATAACCACAGTGTCACATTCATACATACATATTTTGCATTCATTAATTCCAGTCACTCGCCAATTTTCACCATTTTCAACGCCAGGGTCTATTTTCAAAATGGGTGGTCTCCCAGTTACATTCCAAAAACTCGCCGACATTATAAAATGCCATTGATGCTAAAAAGCGTTTAAGACGGGTTTTTAACGCCTTAGGCGTTGGTGCATAAAATGGACACCTGCTTGCGAAGGCAAGTGTTTCATAAACAAACCATTCTATGTTTTCCAGAACGGTAGTTTGTCTCTGCCTCTTGTCTCATATCCGTGCACGTCACAGCCCCTCATCAGGTTACATTTGGACATACAGAATGAAACTGTTTCCAGGATGTACAGACAGGGCAGAGTTAACAGTTGCAAGTGTTTGAAGGCTGGGCCGGCACGACTCTCTAGAACTCAATTTTGCAATTATTCGAATCGCTTTCTTTTGAAGTTTGAAGGCTCTCAAAAATTGATTGTTTGCACTAAAGCCCCACAACAACCAATCCGTAGGTAAGATGTGGGTAAATCAGACCATAATATGCCGTCATCAGCACTTGACTCGGGCAGTATTTGGCTAAAGACCTCGTAAACATAAATGCCTGAGGCTAATTTGGTACAAATTGAGTCAATGTGAGCATTCCATGTCAACCCTTGGTCAAGGTGTATTCCAAGGAATTTAGTGGATTCGGTTTTCTATCTCTAGAACGGAGTCTGCCAACCATTATGGCAGCTCACACACAGAATCTCACTTCGAAAAGAAGAAATTCAAAAAATTGGATTTTGAGGCGTTTTGTTGTGAGATTTAGACTATTGGAAGTGTTGGACGCAATTATTCAGGTCAAAAAAAGCCTGTTGTTCCAACACTTCCTTTGATTTTCCATTGAAACAGAGAGTCGTGTCATCAGCATACTGCACGAGTCTCCCGTGCAGTAGTGATGACTCCATATCATTGACATAGACCAGGAAAAGAATTGGACTGAGTATGGGGCCCTGAGAAACTGTATACTTCATTTCTATTGGTGTATAAAATTGGTTTGATATTTGAACCACTTGGGTTCTGTGGCTTTTGAATGAACTGAGCCACGAAAGAGGCACTCCTCGAATGTCATGCGATTCCAGCTTGTCCAAGCAGTATATTATGGTCAACACAGTCAAATGCTTTGGATAAGTCGAGAAAACACACTTAAGGTGGGGTTTCGACTTTATTAAATCCCTCGACAACTCTTTCTACTAGACTCACTACTGCGTCTACCTACCGTCGATTTGCCCTTTCTGAAGCCCCATTGGTCATCAGAGAGCTGGTTTGTGACTATTAAGAAATCCAAGCATTCTTACCAAAAAGAGTTTTTCAAACATTTTGCTCAGAAACTGGCAAAATGGAGACAGGCCGATAGTTATTGATGGAATATGGGTCATCCTTTTTGAAAATAGGAGTTACTTTAGCCATTTTCAGGAGGTTAAGGAAAAACTCCTGTTTAGAAAGACAAATTCACTAGTTGAGTTAGAGGGCTCAGAATGTGTTGGGAACACTTTTTTATGAGCCACATGGACATTAAATTAAGATGTAAAAAATGCGTTAAACTCATGGGCAACCTCGGCTTCGTCCTGCACCAATCTATCTCCAATTTTCACTTTGATTTTTTTGGAAGTTTTGGATTTATTGTTAATGATAACCCACACAGTTTTGGAAACGTTTTTGGAAGAAAGAATTTTATTCGAGACATCATATGCTTTTCGCCGCCTGGATTACTTTTTTATAAATCTTTTTATAATTTTGAAAATAAATTTTGAAATCTTCATTTACATTAGTCCGATAAATTTCGGAGAAAAATTTCAATTTTTCTCTCGAAACCAGTATTCCTTTCGTGATCCAGTTACTGTTTGTCTTTTTAGGGAAAAACTTTGATTGTTTTTGTAGGACAAGCATACATCGAGATGATAATTAAGGCAATTAATTAAATGATTGGAAACTGCTTGTTCTACGGGTTGTGTAAAATTTAGAAAATTCCATTGTTCCTTTGAAAGGGAAGCATTAAGGAGAGCAATGTTATTTGGCCTCGTGTCTCTTATGATTTTTGTAATTTTTGGGCTCCCTCTCGATTTGTTTTCCCCCATAATTATAGCCTCTTGGCCATAGTGGTCCGAGATGGCTGTATTAACCACAGACAACTGCGACTTTTGGAATGTTGGAGACGACGTTCTCGATAGCAGTTTGTGTCGTTGGCTTTTACTATCGTTGGAGATTTGACCAACAACTCCAAGCCGAAGGACCGTAGCATATCGATAAGTCGTATTGTGGTATGATGAGTGTTGTTCAGCGCGTCGACATTGAAATCTCCCATTAGGACATAATTCAGCTGAAGGTTGGTCAGGTCTGTCAGTAAAGATTCTAATTTTAAAAATAAAACATCATCGCTTGCATTGGGAGACCTGTAAATACCGACAAACGATTGTTTTTTATTTTTTTGATGTCGACTTTGATTCCAGCTGCTTCGAAATCTTTTTCCACTGTTTCCTTAATTGAAAACACTGTGAACTTGAAGGTGTTTTTTAGAAAAATCGAGACTCCTCCTCCTTTGGAGAGTTGTCCTGTAGTAAGAAGTAGCCGGATTGAAATTTGGAATTTTGCCGAGTTCAATGTTTTTGTTGTTAAACCCGTTTTCGGTCACGTCAAATAATACCTGTGTTCTGTTCTTCAGAGACGAGTTGCAATTCATCGAGCTTGTTGGTTGCGAATTGGGCGTTTTAGTGTAGCAGCCGAATGGAATTTTTATTTAGAAAATTTGCATTCGTTTGTCGCTGATTTGGCGTATCTGTCAATTTGTTCTGGCGCTGAAAGAGCACTGTTGTTTCTATTTTTTCTATGTCTGAAGTAATACAGTTGTAGGATTCTCTAAAAAAACAGGTTCCTTGTCTAAAGTCTTCTTGACCGCGTCGGCATAGAAGTCGTGTGGGAGGACGAATGAACATGCGGTGCAATAGTAGTGGATGACTTCCCACCACAACCTTCAGAGCGTCCGCTGGGACACCATCAGGCCCCGGAGCTGCGTTGCTTGTTACTTCTACCTCCGCCACACTCTTACTCGGACACTGCCGCCACAAGCTCCTGTTCCGTAAATTCTGGAACACCTGGAAGCGGCCTCCTCACTTCTACCTCCCTTCTCAAGGATTATTTCGACGACCTGGCGTTACCTTTTTCAGATGGTAAGTCCTAAAAGCAGTCCTCATTCCTCTGAACTTCTCGGTCACCAGCCTATAGCCCTTCCCGCCGAGGGTCGGAGTCCCACATTCTGGCTATAGCTAGCTCAAGCACCTCTCTTTGCTTAGGCGGAACGCAGCGCTGAAAGCCTTCTTATGAGTCTTTGTGCTGTATAGTAATAGTTGCCTTATGCATTAATTATGGTAATAATTGATCAATACCTAGTATAGTGCATGTTGTGGACTACAAAAAATACAATATTGTAGTTCTATAAAATACTTAGTTGTTTGTAATATGTACAATCAGGCTGTTACAGGAAAATTGAGCGCATCCTCAATTACGAACTATCACCGTTTCAAGAATCCATGTATAAAAAATGTGTTAATCTGATTTCCTGCTAAGGGAAGTTTACACAGGTTTGCGGTCAATGAATGTCTGGCCCCAGGGTGTTTGCTAAGATACGTTTTGAAATAAAGTTCTAGATTACATTAGTCCTTTCATGATGCCTCTGCCAGTTAGAATATTCAAGATCTATTTATAATCTTTTTTTGTCACACTGAAACAAATATTATCATATTTTTCAAGGGTATTTTCTCCACGACAATAAAAAAAAGATTCGATGAGTTTACTAATAAAATTAATTAATATTTTGCATTCTATATAAAAACTATGTACAAAGGCAGTTATACACGGTTTATTATATTCGTTTTAAGTTTTTTAATAGTCAAATGAGAACCTTACTATATTGGCGAGTTTCCCATGTATCTGCACTCTGATATACTAAAAATTAAAAACAAAACTGTCAGTGTAACACAG
>NW_025786047.1:0-5000 GCF_021130785.1 Homalodisca vitripennis | reverse complement strand
CCAAAACAATAAACAGCATGTTCTATAAGGTTCAATATTAAGAATGGTTCGTAATTGCATGAGTTTCATTTATATTCTACGTCACAATGAATTATATAGTTGCAGCCCATGTCATCATATCCGCATACATCATTCCGTATTACATAAACAAATATATTAATCAACTTTATTTATTCCCCTATTTTATAAATAAATACAGACCTAACAAACAAAAGGGCTGACAACGGTAGAGCCTTGTGGAACACCTAACAGAATTAACTAACTCTCCAATCAGAGGTTGACTCCACCTTGTGTCTTTTACTCTTTTGCATTTCTATCAGACAAATAGGATTTCAAAACCATATCGATAGATGCATTGGCCAAAATTGTAAGAATTTAAAATGGACATTAGCAGTAAATGATTGACACAGTCGAAAGCACGACTGAAAATCCAACAACAATAAGTAACAGTTAACGGACGTTTATTGTCAATACTCTTCTAATATCCGTCTGTAACTTTTAATAAGGCGCTGATGTTGTGTACTGTTACCAACTTCTGTAAACCTGACTGGTACTTAAACATTATTGTTATTTCTATTAAACGGCAAAAATTTCATTTAAAATTGAAAATATAACTAACTTATCAAGTAACTTTGACCTGTACACATAATATATTTATTGGTCAAAAAATGTCTTACAATAGTACAAAATTGGCGTACTTTAGGAGTTTAGGCAAAGGCAAGAATATTGTGGCTTTTTTTTTTTTCCAATTGCAGTGGGATAAAACACTATTCCTATTGGAGTAATTAAATAGGTGTACATAGGCACATGCTTCATTTCCTTGAAAATTAACCTTAAAGAAATTTAACTTGAACCCCCATCTCTGGACCAACTGCATTTGATGAGATTGTATTAGAAACACGAAAAATTCTGTTCCTCTGAAAACTCACAAAATATTTAAACGTTTGTTCGTTAGGATTTACTTAGGCTCTCAAAGTACTCAATGATGAGTTCAAAGAGTAAAATTATTTTGGAACTCCACAAAAATAATCATTCAAATTATCCAGATTTAATCATCAGCTCAATTACCCCTATTCGTTTGTTTTACCAACACCCTTGATTTCTAATGAACATCCCACAATTTTTTTATTTGTAACCCCTCAGAAGAAATCAATTGTACTGAAAATAATAGCTGTTTCCGATATGTCCTCTCAATAAATCGTTTAACATTATTTTCTCAGTACTCTCCTGATACCTTTTCCCCATATATTAACATTTCTTGTTCTAACGTAATGTCTATACAAAATATCTCTCTCAGTCATCAATATTTTTTACAGCAGTATCCAGCCAAGGGCAAACAGGTCCTCTTTTTTTATTTATGTAATCTCCATTCCTCCATTTCCGGAACATTACTTATTAAAAATAAAACATTAAGATTATTAAACAAGTATTTTTACCTTTAATCGTCAAATAGATCTTTGTTCATACAAATCATTCCATTGTACATTTGCCACATGTCTCGGCTTTAAGAAGAAAGATAAAGGAGCCCTTAATATTAATTATTCTTAAAATCTCTAAACTAAATTTGTAGTACAACTATTACTTATCTTAACTTTTAAAATCTATTTCTTCCACATATATCATGTCATGGTAAGATACACCCCGGATGCCTGGCACCTCTGGCCCATAATTCTTCACCTTGTCCATGTCATTACAAATAACTAAAGTCAAGCCATGTATCAGATTGCGGTAGGCTAAAGGTAGGTTTTGTAAAGGTTAAGATAGTGAAACTTAAATTAAATCCACATCCAGATTTAGTAAACTGGATTAGTTTCTGTCATAAGGGACGGTCTTACTAGTAATAAGGTCCTATATTAAAAATCACCTAGGACTAAGAATATACTGGATAAATTAGGTACTAAAATTTGCCAACACAAATCAAATAAATCAGCTAATTGACCCCCCCATTTAGGAGGACTATAAAAACCACACATAATAATAATTTTCCCCAGGCCCGTGACACATAACTTCTACAAGTTAAATCATACTCAGGTTTTTTTACAGTAAGTGGGTTGAGATTATGAATATTATTTTTATATTTAAAACATTTGATTAATATATTAAAGCAAACTCCTCTCCCCCTACCTTACTCCTCTTTTCCTTACCCTCTCTGTCCGTTTCCTTACAATATTAAACTCCGTTTATTTTAAATGGCAAAAGATGAAAATTACAGGTTTAAGAAAGGTCCTCGGAAACAGCCAATGAAATCAAACCCACCATTCTTGACAAGACTAAAGAAAGAAATCGTAATGCACAATTAAAATTTTCCCACATTAACAACATAGAGCAGCTTTTCAAACCATATTTTAGATTTATTACAACTCCAGCTGATCTCGTTTTCTCTTTGAGTATATCAAGTTTATATTCCGACATAGACAGGACTATAAAACAAAAGCACAAGACCACCCTGAAAACACTTAAATTCACAGGTGGTATAAGGAGAAGTGTGACATCGTAAACATTTAAAACACAATACAGCACATTGATCTATAAATCAAAACATTGAAATCTGAATATAAATTACACAAAAAAAACGCCTCCATGGCATATTGCAACTAATATACATTCCTTAGAAACTAATAAATTCATACGTTTTTCCTGGAGATAGAATCATGAAGTCATGCCTAAACTTTTCCAAGTCACTGACACTTTTCTCAAGTCACATACCTTCTCAGAGAGAGGAGAGAGAGAAGAGAGAGAGAGAGAGAGAGAGAGAGAGATGAGAGAGGAGAGAGTGGAGAAGGAGAGAGAGAGAGAGGAGACCGAGGAGAGAGAGGAGAGAGAGAGACAATGACAATGGTTTTATTTATCTGCCCTGGTTTGGGCCAAAGGCCCCACTCTTCACCAGGACAGGCTCAAGATTTACATTCTTTTTACATTAGTTGAGGATTATCTTACAAAATGTATTAATAATATAATTTCTAAAAACTAAGAATAACACACAATTTTCGATTACATTATTCAAGTATTTTACCTATTATTTTTATAAACTAACAAGATTTGTGAAATCGCTTAATTATTAAATATAAATATTATTATTTTTTATCTCTCCAAACTTCAATTAAGATACACACTGTAGAATATGTTTTATTTCGATTAATCTCCATTTATACAAAAATCACATTTTTTCTAAGTACATTTTAATAATTATTAATATCTTCTTAGCAATACCTCTTTTAAACTTTTGGCAAAAATATTGGACACTAGGAGCATCCTTAACATATTGTCTTAAAGAATTCATAAGCCGAACTGATAATACATGAAAAGACCTTATTATAAATTAATGTTCTTGAATTGGAACTCTCAACACTACTTCCCATATCTGTTTCCCGTTGGTGCCTTCTCCTAACCTTTTATAAACTTCATAAAATACTCTGGCTTTCTATTGACTAACAATTTCTTGCACAGATTCAAAACACTATACTCCCTTTTTTCTTTAACTTTTAATAGTCTTAGTTCCTTGTAGAATCTAGTTACATGGTCATCTATCGCAAATTTTACATATACCTAATACACGCATTTTGTGCTCTTTGTAGCTTAGTTGTTAAGGTTTCATTTAAGTCACAATGGCTATATTAGCGTAATCAAAATAAGGAAAAATTAAAGTAGTAACTAACATTTTTTTAATCATAAAAGTTGGTTTAAAATTCAATCGTCTTAATGGTTACAAACATTGATAAACTTTCCTATGTATGTAATCCACTTGTTCCGACCGAATAAATTTTGAGTAATTCTTTATCCCTAAGTTAACAACAGATTTTTCAATTCTAAAAACTGTACTATTTATTTTTATAGGTAACCAGTATGATGCTCTATGCTAGAAAGTAAGCGAGAAGTGCCCACAATCATAGGTTTGCATTTCAATACATTTAAGCCTAATCCAATGGTTTGTGCACCACTTAACAAGGTTTTCCAAGTCAGCATTTAAATTAGTGTAGCTATGTTAATATCCTTTACATAGTCTGCAAATACAACTGTACATCATCAGCATATATATGGATTTCACTAAATGTAATGGATTCTATTATTCTGTTAATATACAATGAAAAAAACAACGCAGACAGAGTGGATCCTGAGGTACACGGAAAGGTTAACTTTCCAATTCTGAAAACAAGCCTCCTACGGTTTTTATGCGCTGCAATCTATTGTTAAATAGGAACTAAACCATCGAAACATTTGAACTAAAATTATAAGACTCTAAAATGACAAAAGAAGCTTGTGATTAACACAGTCAAATGCACGACTGAAGTCTAAAAACATTAAAATAGTTACAAGTCTCTTATCCATTGCATATCTTAAATCATCTGTAATACGAATTAAAGCAGTTTGAGTGCTGAAGTGTTTTCTATACCTGATGGTATTTTACACAAAAAATCTTTCTCATCAATGTATTCACCATATTTGACTATGCACTAAACTTATCTAAACCTTTCCGAACAACACAGTTTATTTATCGCCTATAGTGCTTACACTCAGAAGGGCTAGATATTTTTGGCAAAGGTAATATAAATGTTTTTTTCCATTGGCTAGGATAAACTGATTGTAATTATAGAAAAAATTATAAACATGGCATAAAACTCCCTTATTTCATTAAAATTAACTTGATAAACTTTATTTCAATTTCATCGTTTCCTACACCATTTTGAAGTTACTATTTAACATTTTAACATTAAATTCACAATTAACATCCTTAAAGCTAAATATCCCAGATGGTCTTTATACATGTTCTTTATTGTTGAACCAAAATCATTACTGATTTCATATTATACCACAAAAAAAAATTATTTCAGGAGAGGAGAGGAGAGAGAGAGGAGAGGGAGGAGGAGAGAGAGAGGGTGAGAGAGCGAGAGGAGAGAGAGAGGAGAGAGAGAGAGAGAGAGAGAGGAGAGAGAGAGAGGAGAGAGAGGGAGAGAGAGAGAGAGAGAGAGAGAGAGAGGAGAGAGAGAGGAGAGGAGAGAGAG
>NW_025786046.1:0-17383 GCF_021130785.1 Homalodisca vitripennis | reverse complement strand
CGTAACCGATCCAGCCTCCGTATCTGATGCCATTAACGATGCGGAATCTAATTTGTACTGTACTTTGCGTAATGAACCTCGCGATTTCCGAAGGAAACGGCCACCACATATATTCTCGCCATCAGGAGAGGACAGGATGTGAAGTGTGGAGGCCCCCCACCCTACCTTGAATTCTGTCATCAGTTGTCCGGCTCATTAATACTGATCTCCCTCCCCTCTCGGCCCACTACTTACTCCGGCTTGGTAATAATAATAACGCAAGTTACGACGTATAGGCCCCTATATTAAGATGTACCAAATTTAGGAGCAGCTTTAGGTTATTCCAGGATTCATTAACTACATTATACTCTTTTCATTGTCAAAACCAGTAATGTGTTGATGTTTTGTTGGTTTTTGTTAACCTTCGGTGATACTTTTAACTATGTTTTGAAAAGGAACAATCAAAGATAAGCGGACGTAACTTAGAGGTAATGCTGCTGCTCGCTAACCGAGAAGTCATATGTTTGAATCCCAGGATGGTCAAACATTTTTAATAGTTTTTCCCGTAAAAAACGTTTTGACTTCATTCGAATTGTCATTGTCGTAGACCGAACTCACCTAAAAATGGTCTTGTAATAAGTCGGCTATGTGTAGAATATGTTTGGATTTTCTGTGTAGCATTTTCGTTTATTTAACATATTAGTTCATTAATAAGAGTAACCTTAAATGATTATCATGTTCTCAGGTCTGGACAACGCGTATTAATGATGACCTCCAAAACAAATTCCAAGCTCATTCCTGACAATTATGAAAAAGCAATAAGGTTGGTCTTTTGTAGAAAAATATAAAACACTTGAAATAAATTTAATACACATTTACCTTGGAGAAAAAGCTGGCATAACTATGGTAACAAAGTCATCAGGTACTTTTCTGCATTACTATGGTATTATTCATGGTTCAATAGACAGTTGTTTTAAATAATATTCAGTTGTTTGTTCATAGAAGCGACTTTATTTTAGTTTTATTTCCTCTGAAATGTAACACAGTTCTTTTTTTTTTTTTTGCTTTGGGATATTGGGGTGGATTTATAGATCCTCACACGTCAACCTGAGCTTATTGTGTGCCCCTTTGATGTTAGAGGGGTAAGCCTATCTTCGTGCCCTTTATTAGGCTAAGAAGCTTTTCCCCGATACTAGCATCTGGTTCGTCGCCTGGTTGTTTATCACCGAAAAGAGCCCTTCTCCTTGCTCCAGTCTCTCACAGTCCAGTATTATGTGTTTTGCAGTCTCTTCAGACTTATTGCAGAGTCTACACTCCGAGTCCTCATTTCGTAAACCTAGAGTGTTTAGGTGTTTCCTGAAGTGGCCGTGTCCAGTGATCAAGGCAATCACTTGCTTAACCCGATCCCTGCCCAGCCCCATCAGCCATCTGGTGAAGCCGGAGCTAGAATCGGCAAGCAGTCTTTTGCCGAGTGCTTGTCCTTGGTGACTCTGCCACCGCAAGCGGTGTGTCTTCCTGGACCATTTGTTTATACTTTGGTAAGCGGCTGACTTGCTTATACCATCAACTCGGTTCTGGACCGGTGTATGGCATGCTTGCTCCGCTTTTGGCAAGCCTGTCGGCGCATTCGTTGCCACCTATGCCTGTGTGGCCCGGTACCCAACCAAGATGCACACAGTTGCGTGATCCAAGCTTGCAGAGAGTGTTAAAGCACTCCCACACAAGCCTGGATCCAATGCTGTTGGAGTCAAGAGCTTTAAGAGCTGCCTGACTGTCTGACATTATACAGATGTTCATTCCCTGGTACCCTCTGGTGAGGCCTAGGTTGGCACAGGCTAGGATACCATAGATTTCGGCTTGAAATATGAGCAGTTCCGACCCAAACTGCCGCAAAGGGCAGTTCTAGGGGATTGACTAAACACTCCATATCCAGTTCTACCCTTAATAAGCGAGCCATCCGTGTACCAGACAAAGCTCTTTCTTATTGTTGGGATGTTATCTTGCGATTTCCACTCCATCTCTGGAGTAGAAGTCAACAGAGAATGGCTTATTGAATACGAACTCCGTTCTCATTATGTCGGAGACCATTTCGAGAATAGCGCTTGGGTTTAACAGCTTCAGTGATGGCGCCATGGCTCGTGTTAGACGCGCCATTCCTCCACAAGCCAGCAACCATCAGCCGATAAGCTGACTTACGCGCTTCAGCTTTTATATGGACATCAAGAGGTAGAAGTCCTAAAGTCACCTCGAGGGTCGCTGAGGGACTGCTCCTGAATTGCTCCCGGTTACAAAGATTGTGCCAAGCCTTTGTAAGCTTTCAAGCTTGGCTTTGGCAGTTACCTGATTCACCTTTGTCCACCAGACTAATGAACCATAAGTGATTTGAGGCCTTACAACTGCTTTGTAGAACCATAGTGCATATATGGGGTTTTACGCCCCATGAGATTCCTGCAAGTCCTCCTGGACGTCATGAGCGCCCACTTTGCTTTGTGCAGGATATTATTAAGATGATCATTCCAACGTAAGCTTATGGTCTAGAGTCAGTCCTAAATATTTGACTGTCTTTGACCACTCAAGCTGAGTGGATGCGAGTTTCAGCCTAGAAAGAGACACAGTTCAATACTATAACTTTTTATTTTTTTTTTAAGCCTTAAGACTTTTAAACTTATTTAAGCAGGAGGTAAATGTGTTTCAATGACATAGTTGGTGAGTTCAAATCTCGATAACAGGTGAACTAGTTACAGAGCATTATTTTAATTTATTATTATTTGTTGCTTAGCATTAATATACCTTTTTAAAGTATTTTTTTCCTTTGTACTAAAATGTTGGGTTTTTTTTTATTTTTTTAATGTCAAAATAGCTGTTAGGATATTGCATCTGTAGCTATTGTATATATAATTGAAATAAATTGTACTCATGAAGAATGAGTTTATAGACTAACCTTGACAGTTCCTGTAATTGCAATGTTCACTTGGATATTTATCCACCTCTAGATTATGACCCGTCGGATTATAATAGACTTCAGCCTTGCCGATTAGACATTAGAATGATCAGTGTCTCATCTGGGGATTACGAACTGCATGCTTTGGACTTTGCAATGTGACTGCGGAATTGCGGATTGTCTGTAGACTGTCCTCGGCAGACTGCGACTTATCGCAGGCTTAATCTGGTGACCTTGATTCATTATCTGACAGTAATGAAACAACAGTCCTAGGCGATTAAGGTATTCCATTAATTGTATACACATTAAAAACCAGATTAACGTAGGATTTGTGAGTACACAAGCTGAAAGCCCCAGATACCTTCTACAAATCCAATATTGTTTAATTATAAATGGCGTTCTTTACTGATAAAGCGTACAATTTTTTATGTATAAAACCTGTATGATTTCAATCACTACTCGCATATTGTATGAGTGTATAAACTGTTAACATGTAGGAGCCATTACATTCCAAAAGGAGGTTGCATCAAGAATGATATATTTTAATTTAAAGTTGATATTTACGACTGTGTATTCATAGTTAGAGGTTATTCCAAAGTATTGCAGGACAAGTAGACTTGCGCTTGTTGGTCAAAAAGGATTTCCTTTTGTACGACAGATGTTTTGAGAGAGATGTAAACTCGTGAAGAGGAACAAATTAAGTCCCTCATCATCGCCCTGATTGTTACAAAATACTATTCAGCGGATGGGAGTTCTTGTTCTTTGATTTACTGGAAGATATACACACCATTATATTCAGAAAATCTAACATTTGTTATTTTTAGATATAGGTTTGGAACAATTGTACAGAAAAATTATACAGCTTATTGCAAGGAATATAATTTTTTCGGGGATTGAGAGTACTCACTACTATGGTTGTATCAGCTGACTTTGCATATACTTTATTATTACAACCAACAAGGTCATATTTTTACACCTTTTCCGTCTGTTTCGTTTATTGCATGACGTAAAGTCTTTAACATCCATAGGTTTGTAAAAGACTAAGTTGACGTAGTGTCAGATATATTTACAAGCAAAGATTAAGAAAGTGAGATTTGTTTAAATATGTCGCAGGGTAATTAGTAATTTTATTCTTCATCCTGTACTCATAAGGGCAGACAACAACAACGTAAATAGTTCGCATTTTATATTTTTAAAGATAGAGATAATTTTAAATACCGTTCCTGCATTTTTCTACAGAATGGCTCTTAGTGGTCTATTCTGCCTGGACACTTAAACGGAAAATTTATCTTATGTTACTTAACGTTAACAAGACGTAACAAAATATCACAATGACAAGATGAAATGTGTGTTGCAGATAGTTTATGATATTTATGGTAAAATATTTCAAACAGTCAACTGGACACCAATAAACATTGTGTTAATCATCGCAATTAATTTGTTTATAATCTTCACACAGCTGTTGATTCCAACCAGTTCTTCGAGTTTGCTACGTACTATTTGCTAACGTATAGTTGTCTGCTCAGTAATACTGGCCCTTTTTGTTTCTTTATGAATGCAGTTCAAGATTCCTTCTTAGTCCAGGCACACGCTCTAAAACTTAAATATGAAGCATCTTAGTTCAAATTTAGTTCAGCATTTATGCTATACCACTAATTTATCCTGTATTTAGAAAGTAGAGATTCATCTCTCTTTGACTATCAATATCTTAGTTATCCAAGGCGGTTTTCATCAATTCGTCTGCATAACAGGATACAGAAATCTCATTGATAACTTCAAGACAATATCCATACTCTCACCGAAAGGCAAAGTTTTTATAATTTTAAATCATCGCCTGCTCATGGTTAACTTGCATATTATCAACAAAATTGTATAAACAATTCAAAATTAATTAAGCTTCTTGGTGCTATTACACGACATTTAACGAAAACTAAATTATCATCTGTGGAGGAAAAGAAAATCATAACAAACAAGGGTAAAATAAATACATTCTTGACATTTTCAGGGCGAATAAATTTAGTTCAGTTATGAAGAATGAGGAAATGCGGAGTCTAAGTGTGAAATGTATGCTGAAAAAGTTCATTTTCAGACAAAACTTCATATATTGTCACGTGATATATTGTCAAGTTAGAACTTCAGAAACGACTTAGTAGTCTAATGTTTCTACTGAGTACACATACTACAGTATATCAGTAAATCAAATATATTTATTGCGAGATTGCATGTAGCTCTCTCCAAGACATTCTAATATTATTTATTACTTTGAGATAACTTTCCACCAAGAGAAAGACGTATTTCCTTGTCAGGCGAATTCAAATCATAACGAAAATAATCAATAGTTAGGATATGTTTTTAAATTGTTTTAGAACGTTTTCTCGTGATATCTGAGAATGAAAAATAATGGGCCTTTTAGCGATCACTTTCTTTTGATTATGTGTAAAGACACAGTACGAAATCTACATATGGAGAACTTATTTGGTAATGTGACCCAGTTTTGTCGTTATTGAAAGTCCCGAGAGGTGCAGGGTCTCTAGTGCAGCGAGAAATTGTGAGTGCGAAAACGGGAATTCATCCTGACTACTGACAATGACATTACGGATTTTTAAAGAGATTTTTGACGTTGATTTTATAAGACCACATTCTAGTGAAAAAATAATCAGGTGTGAAGAACAGGAGTTATTCTAATTACCTATACTGAACACTATGGTTATGGGGACAGTTCAGTATTTTATAAACTCCTGGAAGAGGTCATGATTTGTCGCTCTGGAGCAAGGCGGAATGAGGGTGCTGTGGTGAGATGTCCCCAATAGTCAAAACTGGCCTAAGAAATACCTTTCACCGCACAAGCAAAAGTTCCACTTCACTTCATTTTTGGATACCACGGTTACCAACGCTGAGATACAATAACAGAGAGGTCTAAAGAGGCGTGTTTCCCTATGATCAACATGTACAGTCAGAAGCAGCTAGAACTACCTCACATGTAGATAAGAGTTTTAATATTGAAATTCACTAACTTTCATTATCATAAAAAATCATAGAGATCATAAAGAATTAAAAAAATGTCTTCCTATAAACTGCAGACCTCCAAGATTGTAAATAGAACCTCGTTAATTTTCGGTAGAGATATGTCAATTTAATACTGCAAATGGTCCAGAAAAGTATTTTTGACTATCCACTTTTAACAATGTTGTTTGAACATTCACTGACTCATATTAATATAATCTCAAATCATTATTGTTGTTGACAGAAAAGATCTCTTTTTAAATTATTAAAAGACTAATTTAAGAGTAGGTCTTGCTAAACAAACTGTATTCAGATGGGTGCTTTCTATAAATATATTAAATAATATTTGGCCCATGGTGTAATGTTAAGTATACTAGATTTACTAAAGTCAGACTTTAGAAATGGATGGTTCGAAGTAGTAGTATAATTTCTTTTGATTTATTCTACACTAAGCATAACAATATTGTTTTAAATATCCTTTTTATTCATTTTATGTTCAAAACTTGGCTTATTCTAAAAATATTTATAGATGCATATTTTTAACGTTTTCACTTCTAGGTGACTTATTATTAAAAGCAATTATCAGAATCGTGCATTTCTCCTGATCAAAATTTTAGCTAATTTAGTGACTGAAGTCCAGAGAGTTTGTTCAGTTCTCTCATAAGAATTTCCGTGTAAAAGAGGAGAATAAAACACGCAGCATGAATAAAACTTTTCGAAAAAACGTATATATTACTACAGTCATTAACTTTACAGATTTCTCCCATATCTTGAAAACAAGTGCGTATTAAACATGCAAAATAAAATACCTTTTCTCTTTTTCTGAGCTAATGTGTAGACAATGAACCATATTTTCGGGTTGACTTGGTAATAACATTAATTCAAGTTAACAAAATACTTTAATTTTTTTATTATAACAAAACAATATAATGCATTTATCTAATAAAAACATTTATTTGAGACGGAAAATAGGATTTTGGACACTTCCCATCGTTACATGTTACAAAATGGGTGTTATATATATTGTAACATATAACGATGGCAAATTTCCAAAATCCTGCTATCATTTCAAAACTTCCATCGGTAATAACAAACTTTAAACAAAGAATTTATTCGCGGCAGGCGAATACATGTTTTTGTCTTAAAATTGAATTTATGAGTATAACTAAAAATGGGGTCTTTGATACACATACAGCATGCAGTAGGATATTTTATACCTTTTATCACCTATAATTACTTTGTTCAATCTCGGCTACATGGTGTTTCATAAGCATGTTAAGAAAGAAAATATCCAATTAATATATTCTTTTCATTACAATTAATTGATACTGTAGATTAATTTAAAAATCGCAATAGGCTTAAAGAAATCATCATGATCGTTATAAAGTACTTGGAGCTGAGAGGGACTATCGAGAAGAATGGGCGCCTCAGAAGGTCGACGACCCTGGCGGTATTATCTATGTAACCTGTTGTTCCTATATTTGAATAATTGAACTACGGTGCAATCTGAAAACCTAAATATAGCTCTCTATGGGCCACAAATACATTAAAACATCGAGTGAACGACCTGGGATCGTCGACCGACCTCTCTGCCGTATCAGTTCGTCGCTTCGGGACTTTCTTGTTTTCGAGTTTTTACAGAAGTGCTTCGCCTCAATAAATGCTGGTTGAACTTTTAGCACAGTGCCCGACCAACCATTGTCAGGAGGGAAGGAGCGAATCTGCGGTAGATAAGAATGTCTTTCCTGATGAACAAAACTCTGCGCCTAATTGAGAGATCTACCTGCACTGGGATTAAATGGTATTGATGCCCGAGTTTTAAAGGTAACAGCAAACTGAGTTACATAGTTTAGTTGGTTTATTTATTTTTTTATACTTCTGCGTCCAAACATGTAAATCAGCTATTTTCAAATAATAACTTCCAGTTTTTTATGTCCATGATAACGAACAAAGATACCGGTTTTCAATCAAAATGCAAATTTTAAAATTCATAACACGAAAACTTGTAAGCAATATTACAAATATTTTAAAAAATATTATTAATTTACCTTTTTAATTTTTTTTGCCGGGCGGTCCAAAACATTCGGCATTGGTCACACTATGGAACTGTTAAATGCATTATCTCGGGCGTGTAATTTTGTAAACTACTGTTTAAAAAGGTCTAATTCTTAACATATATTTAATTTAACAATTTGAGTTAATATATCGCTGCCGGCGCCTGCTTGCTAGAACGTGCAAAACGGCAGGCCGTCAGGATACACGTAACATGCCTTCTCAGCAAATAAACTGTCTGTTTTCTAAATACTTATACAGCCGCATGTTGAAACTGACTGACTGACTGACTCACTGATATATAGATACAAAATTCTAACATAGTTCTAGCAGTGCTGGAAACTTGAAATTTGGCATGCAGGTACCTTTTGCAATATGACCCGGAGGAAAAGTCTGAAAACCGGACTTTTTCAATTTTAAAACCCCTCAAAAAAATTTGAGAAATTTCTAGAAAATTCGTGCATTTTTTCACCCTTGCAGGCCTTTTTTGTAAGCCCGATAGCGGGCGAACCGTTGGAGCTAGCTCAGATCTGACGAAAAATTCATAATCAGGAATGAAGTGAACTACAAAAATGGTCCAGTGACTTTTTGCTCTATCTTCCATGGTTAAGCGACAAAACGCTTAAACATTTGACATTCCAGAGATTTTTTCGCTTAAAATAAAGTTTCGAGCTCGATAGCGGCCGAACGGTAGGTTCTAGCTCAAATCTTGATTGACCCATCAAATTAGCAAATTTTGCGATCTACAGAAAAGGTCCAGTAACTTTTTGCTCTATCTCCATTAGTTTGGTCTAAAAACGTGATTATATGCAATTTTTTTGCAATTTTCACGTGAAAACTTTGTTTTTGGGGTCGATAGCGGCGAAACAGTTGGTCGGAGGTCAAAATAAAACAAAGGTTAGATTTAGGAAATAATATGATCTACAAAAAAGGTCTAATGACTTTTTACTATATCTCCATAGTTTGACCCGCAAAACGCGATTAAGTGAAAATATTTGGAAATTTTCGCCTACAAATTTACATTCCGGGCTTGATAGCGGCTAAACGGTTGGTCGTAGCTCAAATCAGATTTTCAAGTTGATTTATAAAATCACGTGATCTACAAAAAACGTTCAGTAACATTTTGCCCTATCCTCAACGGTTTGGCCGCATAACGCGTTTTAAAGTGTTGATTTTTTGAGTTTCACGTGAGATTTTGTTTTCTGGGCTCTATTTCAGACAAAATCTAGGCCAGAATAAAAATTTGATTGTAATACAAAATAATGCGGTGTACACAAAAGTTTCAGTGACTTTTTACTCTATCTTCCATGGTTTAGCCGTAAAACTTGATTATGTCGAAAATTTCACTTAAAAACTTACATTTCGGGCTCGATAGTGGCCGAACCGTTGGCCGTAGCTTAAATGTAAAACTTTTATAACTAGCTATTGATTAAAATCAACAAAAAAGGTCTAGTAGCTTTCTGTCGTTTATCTTTCCGTAAGCCTGGTAAATGCTCTAAAAGGCAAATTCTTTGTCGTCAATTTAAGGGGTTTGAAATCTTGCAACTATAATTAGTGCGATTCGTGCTGGTTCCAGATTGACCTTGTATTAATACGTTAACGAGTGACTAAAACCCCCCTCCACATCCGGAGTTGGCTGAGCATTATTGAAGCTTCAAAAGGTATATAGGGACAGAGTTTTTTATTGCGTTCAACAGACACAACACCCTCTAAAATAGGCCCACGTGTGGTCATTAACCCCTTGTAACATTAACCCCCCCCCCCCCGGGAATTTGTTCATATGACCAGGTAATATCCTGACTAAATTAAATCCCCTGATGTCTTTAACCCCCTTTAACATTCAGCCTGATAGTGGTTGAACGGTAGGTCGTAGATCAAATCTGAGGTCAGAATCGAGAGATAAAATTAAATTTCCGACAGGAAAGGTCCAGTTACTTTTTCTCGTATCTCTAACGGTTAACCCGTAAAACGCCATTAAAGTCAAAACTTTGATTAAAACTGAAAAATTAAATAAAATAGGTCCAAGATAATTCCGAATTCCGCTTATCCCCGAATTTGGCGAACGCCCGAAAGGGAGCCTGGGGTGTGTCGTTAACCCCCGGTAACATTAACCCCCCCGCGCAATTTCCTGTTATGACCAAAATAATCAACTGAGTAAATTAAACCCCCTGATGTATTAACCCCCGGTAGCATTAAACCCCCCCCAGGGAATTTCCTGGCATGACCTCATGTCCGAATTTTACCAATCACCAAATCTTCTTAACCCCCTCCCCCTGGGAAGTTCCTGGTATGACCAGATAACCCCCTGACGTCTTATCCCCAGGTAACGTTAATCCCCTCCCTGGGAATTTCATGGCATGACATCATGTCCGAATTTTACCTATCAACAAATCAATCATATAACCGAATTTAAGGCACTTACTTTGGGGGCCTGGGGGCGTAGCGCCCAGCGAGCCGAAGGCGAGTAGCAATTATAAAACTATTGCTAATTGAATACAAAGAATGTCTGATAATTCAGCCACTATTAATAACATTGAAATAAACGTGTGTATAGTGAATTGTTTTCAGTTGTAAAAAATTACGATAAATTATAGATCTTTAAATGTATATTTTGATAACTCCACGAGAAGTAATAAAACATTTGAAGATGCATTTTCAAGGTATCTTATAATTAGAACCAAAGAAAATCAGTTGAAGATAAGGATAAGAAAATTGTCAGTATTTACATGATTAGAGGGACAGACACGTTTTATGTATATACAAAGCTTAAATTCCTTTAGAAAAATATTAAAAGAGCATTCCTTTAACAGGATTGTATTACATAAAAATAATACAACTTCTTGGAGTTTTAAATTAGTAAAAAACATGTTACTCCTTGTGTCTAGGTTGGAGTACTTCACCAAGTATCGCGTTCCAAATATTTGCGCGCAAACAAAATTCCAAATGTCCCTCGGGACAGATAGACAGACAAACAGTCCTTGCACAGAACTTAATCATAGAATTCACTATTGTCTATGTAGAAAGAAATAAATTATTATGCAAAACTCAGTCTACAGTTCTTTGACGAGATATCTTGCCACACGATACATTAACACTTTGGTTCATTAGGGTGCCTCATGGAGTGACATGCATCACCATTGTACTCAGTTTTGCATATTATAGAAAAGAAGCTTAATGGAACATTTGAAGTCTTTAGGTAGTTTCGATTTTGATATATTGTGCGGGACTGGCCAGACAGAAAAATTGGAAATTTTGTAGCCTCTCGAGTGATAGCCTTCGCTAACGCTCTAGCCAATAACGCACTGTAAATATATTTTCCCAATCCTTCCACATCGTTAACCCTTTCTATTTTAAGTACTTTGCGCGGTAAAATAAAAACGTCTGAAACTTACTATCAACCCCCGCCACATTGGTGGGCTTTGCAAAAGCTTTATTACAAAATCTTCCTTATATCCAAGTATAGTTCCTCGCAATAGCCCTTACACACCTAGATAGACATTTTTTGAAAATTACAACAATTTTACTAGCATTTCCACGCGTTTCACCCATTGCAAACTTTTATCGTGTTGTGCTATCAAAAAAATAATCAGCGTGACTAATTCAAATAATCATTAATTTCAAAGGCTTTAATGACTTTTCCAATAACAGTCCAAGTACTTTGAATTTGAAAATTTCGAATTTCATCCCCATTCCCACTACTGTTCTACTCTCTACACAAATGGGAGTTGCACTTAAATACTTCATTGGAAAGAACGTTAGTTTTTACAAGGTTTCTTCCGATTTCATTCAATCTAAGATATGAATTTTTTAACATTACTTCTATCACCCAAATCTCACAACCATGAAACGGTTTAACTCATGAATCTAAGAATGAAACTTTAAACAACGATCGTTCCGAAAAGACACATTATGAATATTATAAACTCATTGCTCGTCATCGTCCTTGTGTCTAAAATATGAGTTACGTTGTAAAACTATATTTACAGCTATATTTACCTCTAGTTATTAGCTGATTCTTGGGTCAAAGTTTTAATAGCAGTAACACATAATAAGAGAGCCTATATATGTAGAAATTGTAGAGGTTCGCTATGCAATCAGAAGAGTATTCTTCAAAATCCAGGAGTAATTCAACTACACCAAAAACTTTAATGACATAACAGAACACAAAGAAGCGGACAAAAGTTCAAATTGTGGCACCAATACAAATTAAAATACATCAGCAATGAAAAATACTTGCTTGTGCCTAAAGCACAAACCAGTTGTTTAGCAATTAATTTTTAAATTATGTAACAACGATAACTTATGCCTTTATTTGATAAAGCCATCAAGAAAAAATTAAAGTACTACTAATATTGAATTCTCTCATTAGATTAGGTATGGACTGTAAACCACAGTTTATACTCGGATTATATCCCAACCTCCTCATAAGTAATGAAGTAATACAAGTTGAATTTACAATGTTTTATCGAATCTATCTACAAACCTTTTTTTAAACGTGGTTTGATATTTTTCAGTCCACCCATAGTTTTAAAATAACCTGTCGAAATTAATACAACCCATTCAAGTTGAACTATTACTTCAATCTATCTTGGCTTAACAACAAAGGTGTGTATCCTGCCAACGTAATTACAAACAGCACAAAACGAAATTAATTTGGACTCTAAAATTGTTGTTCGTTATTTTCAATGTAAATCATGTTCTAAGGATTATATTAGACTTAACACTAATCCTCTAATTTATATGAACCATCACTGAATTGCCACAGTAAAAAGCTTAAAACCAGTTTCCTCACACGACAGTTTACATTTAAAGATTATAATTAATGTTTTCCTTATGAGGAATAAAACGTATCCATGAGTTTCAAATTTTAAATAACATCAACTTAGCAATCTGATCTAACTGGGCAATTCGTGTTAAATTAAAAAAGTTGAATTACTTGACTTCAACATAATGATAAGTTTTTATCATCACATGTGATCCTGTAGGAGGTGACCCCTATCTTAACTGTAACAATATCTCAAATATCCTGCCATTCCGGTGGCATTATAAAGGTCTTTTTAGGACTAAGTTAAATTAGGCTTTTCCTTAGTTTGTTTGTCTGTAAGTGAGTAGGTGAAGGTAACAGTAAATGTGGCATTCTAAAATGATCAAGTATACATTCTTGGCGAAAGGGGAAATGTATTAGAATGTATGCTTAGTGTGAAAGACTGACACCCTTCAGCTACTGTATTACTTACACTGCGTTTCTAGAGACTTTTGATGAGATTTCAGAATCAACCAGTGATATTAGAGATGTACAAGGCTTTATTTTAAGCCCTATACTAACTAAACGTAAAAATGCTGCCTTGGTGTATTCATACATTTCTTGCTATATGATTAAGATATAAGGCATTATTTTCAATAAACATAAAAAGTGTGTCATATCCTTACGCCCGTTTTGACGCAATGCGTGTAAACTATGTTTGTTTACTTACCAACACAAACTGTTTTGGTTTCCACACAAAAAATACACATTAATGTTGAAGGTACCTTCCCTTTGGGTTGCGAGGCTCACTGCACAGTTTAATACATCAACCCAACTAAACTTTATTCATCAGTATTTGAATTACCCATCAAAACAAACAATCGTATAATACTTTTAAATGGTTCAAGGAAATCATAACCATCAATCAAGAGTACTATAAGAGGGTGTGGAGTCAAGAGTTCGGAGTACCAGGTTAAAGTATATTGCTGCATACCAGGAGGAAAAGTCACGACGAGTGAACTGGGCGGGAGTGGGGAGAACATCGAGGTATTCAGATCGTAATCTCCGTCAGACAGAGGATAATATCGCTCTGGCTGGGCCGATGAAGAGTAACTACAGGGGGAAGTGGAGTCAAGAGTTCGGAGTACCCAGGTTAAAGTATATGGCTGCACAAACGGGAGGAAAGGTCACGACGAGTGAACTGGGGCGGGAGTGGGGAGAACATCGAGGTATTCAGATCGTAATCTCCTTCAGGACAGAGGATAATATCGCTTCTGGCTGGGCCGATGAAGAGTACTACAGGGGGAAGTGGAGTCAAGAGTTCGGAGTACCAGGTTAAAGTATATTGCTGCACACCAGGAGGAAAGGTCACGACGAGTGAAACTGGGGCGGGAGTGGGGAGAACATCGAGGTATTCAGATCGTAATCTCCGTCAGACAGAGGATAATATCGCTCTGGCTGGGCCGATGAAGAGTACTACAGGGGGAAGTGGAGTCAAGAGTTCGGAGTACCAGGTTAAAGTATATTGCTGCACACCAGGAGGAAAGGTCACGACGAGTGAACTGGGCGGGAGTGGGGAGAACATCGAGGTATTTCAGATCGTAATCTCTGTCAGACAGAGGAATAATATCGCTCTGGCTAGACCGATGAAGAGTACTACAGGGGGAAGTGGAGTCAAGAGTTCGGAGTACCAGGTTAAAGTATATTGCTGCACATCAGGAGGAAAGGTCACGACGAGTGAACTGGGCGGGAGTGGGGAGAACATCGAGGTATTCAGATTGTAATCTCCGTCATACAGAGGATAATATCGCTCTAGCTAGACAGATGAAGAGTACTACAGGGAAGAAAGTGGAGTCAAGAGTTCGGAGTACCAGGTTAAAGTATATTGCTGCACACCAGGAGGAAAGGTCACGACGAGTGAACTGGGCGGGAGTGGGGAGAACATCGAGGTATTCAGATTGTAATCTCCGTCATACAGAGGATAATATCGCTCTAGCTAGACAGATGAAGAGTACTACAGGGAGAAGTGGAGTCAAGAGTTCGGAGTACCAGGTTAAAGTATATTGCTGCACATCAGGAGGAAAGGTCACGACGAAGTGAACTGGGCGGAGTGGGGAGGAACATCGAGGTATTCAGATTGTAATCTCCGTCATACAGAGGATAATATCGCTCTAGCTAGACAGATGAAGAGTACTACAGGGAGAAGTGGAGTCAAGAGTTCGGAGTACCAGGTTTAAAGTATATTGCTGCACATCAGGAGGAAAGGTCACGACGAGTGAACTGGGCGGGGATGGGGAGAAACATCGAGGTATTCAGATCGTAATCTCCGTCAGACAGAGGATAATATCGCTCTAGCTAGACAGATGAAGAGTACTACAGGGAGAAGTGGAGTCAAGAGTTCGGAGTATCAGGTTAAAGTATATTGTTGCACACCAGGAGGAAAGGTCACGACGAGTGAACTGGGCGGGAGTGGGGAGAACATCGAGGTATTCAGATTGTAATCTCCGTCATACAGAGGATAATATCGCTCTAAGCTAGACAGATGAAGAGTACTACAGGGAGAAGTAGAGTCAAGAGTTCGGAGTACCAGGTTAAAGTATATTGCTGCACACCAGGAGGAAAGGTCACGACGAGTGAACTGGGCGGGAGTGGGGAGAACATCGAGGTATTCAGATCGTAATCTCCATCAGACAGAGGATAATATCGCTCTGGCTAGACATATGAAGATTAAACTGCTCTCACTCTTGACACAGCTCTCTTTATTATAAAACTATTTTGTGGAGAAGATACAGGGTAAAAAGTGTTGAACTCAATGGGTATTTGTAGTAGATTCTTTTTTTTTTCCTTTAAAACTGTTTAATATCAACAATAGGTGAGTAGCGTATGATGCTTTAGTTTATGTCAAGAACAAACTTTTTTCCAGGGAGTTTGTTTGGATTTCCGTTATATAAAGGTGTTCTTCTGAAGAGTCAATCGATTTAAACAAAGTATTTTTTCATTTCCTGTATTTGTATTTTTTAAATAGTAATAAGTAGGAAGTAGTAAGATTTTATAATTGAAACATGATTTATACTTCCCTAAAATTGTAATACAAAAGTGCTTTCGCCGGTTACGGTAAGATTTTGTGATAGTATAAAAAACCGTCCTCAACTCTATAGCGTTTTTCTTCTAGACGTTTCTTGTATCCATTAAAGTGTATATGAAACACTTACAGCGTCCTAATGGTATTGATAAGTCTGTATTGTCTCCTTAGAGTGTTTGTATAAGTTTCTACCACCAATTATTGCCAATTTCCGATCAAGAACTTATAACTTTTAATTTATGATTAAATCCAACGATGTCTACAATTGGTTATAAAGCCCTCCCAGATCATAGCGATTTCAAGGTTATTTGAAACAACTATTATAGATACAGAAGTAACAAACTGGGTTATCCATGTAGTGTACAATCTGTAAATTGCTCATAACGATGCCGCTGGGATGGTGGTAATATTTAAATTGTATTTGACCAAAACTATTTTCGTGTTATTAGTTAACTAAACAGATTTAGTAGCCTACCAAAGTGAAAATTATGCGGATTTTGGACATCCTAACGTTCTAAGTGTTTTGTGTACAATGAAATCAAAATCAAGTACAATTAACATGCTCTATCTAACAAACGAAAGAAAATTATTGTTTATACGTTGCAATGGACACTGTTTATGTTGGACAGACAGTTCCAGAAGGTACGAATAACAAAATCAAAGCTTGCCACGTCACATACGACTTCTGCAAATCTCAAAGGTAAAACCTCAACCTTGTCCATCCGTAGATGCTAATGCGGTTTACGTCAAGTACCTCAGTGAGCAGAATTCATGTTGTGCGGTTTCTGTGTTTGTCTCAAATAAAAATTAATCCTACCCTAAATGGAATACAGTTGCATCATGTAGGGTAATTGGGATAATTTCAAATAAATAATAAAAACACAAAATATAATAAAAATATAATTCATATAATCTATTTAAATAAGAGGTAGCGAAGCTCTATGCGGAAGAAGTGAATCAAGTGGCTAGTCTGAACCTCTCATTCGACGCGTATTATCGAAATACGACAAGGATACTACATTGCTTATGTGTTAACCAGGATTGTAGGATTGGTAATAAATACGTTTTGAAACCAAGGGGGAGAGTCCCGAGATGAAAATAATTAGCAAGATGTTCTGAGAGCTTTGTTAAGAAAGAGCTACTAAAGATAGTGATTTTATTATGTTGATTTTTGTTGCGGCACAATATCAATTAAATATGACTAGAGGGAGCCATATATGTATATATATATATATATATGTGTGTGTGTGTGTGTGTGTGTGTGTGTGTGTGTGTGTGTGTGTGTGGTGTGTGTGTGTGTGTGTGTGTGTGTGTGTGTGTTTTAGGAGGGGGGATTTGGTGATTTCAAACCGATGTTTTAGTGTAAGCCTTGACTTGTCGCCAAATGATGTCATCAACTACAGGTTTTATTTGATGTGGTTAATTTTATAAACAATTTTCACTTGTAAAATGCTGCGTGTATTCCATGTTCACAGTATTCGCAACTAAATTACTCGTAAATATAACTTGTGTAAGTATAACATTCGAGTTTTGACAAAGTCAACGCTATATAAGTATTATTGAATACAGTTCTCATATTTCT
>NW_025786045.1:0-19140 GCF_021130785.1 Homalodisca vitripennis | reverse complement strand
TCTGGGGGTTCCCGAGTTGCTTCTGGTGCATCATCCTGCGTAACTGGTAGACATGAAATGAAATCTGAAATGAAAAATGCCTTTAATTTACAGAGGCGAAGTTAGTGACTTAAAAGTCCTCTCTACCACTTAACCTCCATAAAAAACAAACAAAGTAAAATATTATCATAACCTATTACAACATTGTAATTGACACTTAAACTAAATCACTATTAATAATTAATTACATATTGGATGTAAAAACATAATAATGATATATATATATAAATATATAAAAATTATAATTAAAATTAACCATTTAGATTAAACCTCTAATATAAATCGACTTACAGGCAACTAATAAAAAACGATCCTATCCTAATCAGCTTTCATTCCCCCATCCACAGCAACTCACAGACAGTAACCACACAATTTGACCACAAGAACCACCAACCGTGCACTCCCGCCGAGTCCGCAGCAGAAAGGCCCGAACCTCCGCCCCAAAGCGATCGGCGCTTTGTCAATAGTTCAGATGTTGTCTGGGGAGAGCGTTCCCACAATCGACATGCGGAAACAGTGAAAGATTTATTATATAAGTGTTGGTCCATATGAATTGGAGTTGATAATAAACCGATGCACCCCTACGAGCTTCTACGTGCACTAATCTCAGACATAAAAACGATACCTTTGGTCCAAATAACTTGGACAACCATTGTGAATTAGTGCGTGCACCAGGACTCAAGTACATGGAAAAAATCTCTAAGTTCTTTGGATATTAATAGGGAGAAATGCCTCAAAATAAATAGATACGTTGATCATCTCGTCGTAAGTTGAAAATAAACCGAATACAATAATTCTTGTGCACGCTGAATTTTACTAAGAAAGGTCAACTAGTCATGTCATTGAACAACCTCCGTCACAGTTAATTGAAGTGAGGCTAAAAACTAGAGTTTTTCCAACCAACATCACTCTAACATCCAAACGGCAAATATTGTGCAAATCGCCTTGAGGCCATTGTATAAAAGGCGAAAAAACAAATTAAAAAAAACAAATTTGTGACACCTGATCAGGCCCATCCCAGGTTTTGTTGATAGTTATTCCCAGGTTTTTTACTTTTTCATTGTAAACTATATTCTTTTATTGTTCAGTATCAGTCTTGGAGGCAGTATTAATGTCAATTTTAGTAATTAAGCCTTTTATAGCCTATTAAAATACAGATTATGTCTTGGTTTCAAGTTTTCAGTCCATGTCTTGCAAGTCCAGTAAGCTATTGAATCAATTATCAGAAGTTCATTACCCTGTACACCAAGTGTCCATCTCATTAGGTGAAAGTAGTGGCGGTAAATTTTGTAAAATTCGTCCAGCGTACAGATGGGAACTTTGAGTGTCGGCATGCTTAAGTAGTTATGTCATTAAATGTAGAGTGTAAAAAGAAAGTGGGTCCAAGTACAGAAACCCTGAGGCACCCCTCGGGTGACAGGTTTCCACTCGGAGCACCCCATTGTCCAGTTCTTGTACTACGCTTGCTGTCGCTCGGAGAGATATGGACCACACCCACCCACCTGACACAACAACATCAGAGAAACCATACCTCTTCAATTTTGATCAGTAAAAGAGAGGGTGAATACACGCGAGTCGAAGGCCTTGGAAAAATCGAATAGAGTCAAAATTGTAGCTTGTTCGTCTTGTCCATAGCAAGTCATTATAATCTTCTGTGATTTTTTAAATAGGGCGGTGTGGCAGTACTGTGGTGAGGGCGAAACCCAGATTGAAATACCCGACAAAATATTGCACTGTCAATAAAACGGGAGAATTGTTGGTGGGACTATTCTTTTCTAAACACTTGGATAGCGCAGAGCCAGTATACTAATAGGTCCTTAAATCAGAATGGAGCTTTAGGGAAGAAGGAAACACTTATTTAAGGGACGGATTTGAGCTCTCTTCCATATATCTGGTAAAAGTCGAGGACATTAAAGGATTTTATTAAATTATTTGCAAGTAATAAGTGAGGAGGCTAGTGACTGGCAGAGTGCTCTTAATGAAACTTGAGATTGGGAATGTTGTCGGCCTCCGACTGCATATGCTAGACATCCTCATGACCGCCCTTGAACACACCTCAGCCTCAGTCACCGGGAGTGAAAGAAACCTGATGAACAGGTCTGTCAAGCGGAGAAGCCTCTAGCTCTATGACATAAATCAACGAAGTACACAGGGACAGATCAATGGGGACGTTAGCAAAAAAGTTATTGATTATATTCGGATTATAAATGGGTTTGTTGGTCACCATCAGATTTGCCCACTCCAAGCTCTTTCAGTTTCGTCCACAGGGTTTTAGTTAGTTTGTTTTCTGAGAAAGAGGAATTGTAGTAAAATCTAATTTTAGAAATTTCTAATTTGTTGCTGGTGTCTGATTTCTCAGTCTTTTATATAAGCTCCCAATCGTGCTGTATTTCTTTAGTTTCGGCTTAGCCTTGCGGTAAAGCAGTGTCCTCTCTGTCTTTGGCAGATGGCGAATCTAAAGTCAGTAATTCCAGGGAGCAGGGCTTTTTTGTTACACCGTTCTTGAAAGACTAATATCGAGCATGATATATCAAACAATTGAAGAATTAGGGGAATTAGAGATTGAAAAACACATATCATTCCACGTTCTTCAGAAAAATAGTGATTTACATGCCAAGAAATATTGGAAAGTATCGAAAATTACAGAAGGTCAAGATCAATGTTTTTGTAGTTTCTTCTGTATATTAATAAAACCTTTGGTTTGGGGTTTGGGTGGAGAAGAAGTTATGTAGATTGCGCAAAAATATCAAATCATGTTTTGAAAGTCCAGGGGCAGGCAGTTGTCCATCGGTGCGCAATGAGGGTCGGGTCAGCCGGACAGCAATTTATGTCCAGCCTAGGTCGTCGGCAGCGGCAGTATGGTTGAGTAGGCATGAAGTGGTAGTATAGTCATGTTTACAAGACAAAAAACAAGTGCGGATAAAAAGGATTTGATCGTAAGGGTAACTGTCCAAGTAAATCAGTGTTAAAGTCCCCCAATATCACAGTATAACAAGGACTCAGCGAGCCAAGAAGTTTAAGGAAAGTTCATCGTTCGACAATTCAGCAATGATAGCCCAAGGTTTAGGTGAAGCTCTGTAACAGACGGCAGACTAAGATGTGTGATCTGTTAACCAACCTGACATCTAGAAAACATTATATTCTGGGCGCTCCAGCTCTGGATGTGTCCATAGATTGATAGAAGAATAGAAGCAGGAAGGTGAGACTTGACATAAACGGCGGACACCCTCCGCCACCCTTTTATGTAGAACGGTTCATTCCTGAACCAAGGAGTATTCCCGTCAACTCAACAGCCCTGTCACTCAAAAGAAGGGTTTGAGCCAAGTCTCAGAAACTAGAATTAAATCAAACTGTGAAGCAGCAAAATAATAGTTTCTGAAATCGTCAATCAATGACAAAAAAGCGATTGAGCATTACAACCGTGAGCTGCCTTAAGAAAATTATCGTAGTAGGAGAAAGGTTTGTTCGGACAGATAATTTGTGAGAGAGGGGAGTAGACATGGGAGTGCTTGGGCTTGTTGAAGGAGCTGATCTTCTATATATTGAAGGGATTTTTAGCTTCCTCAGCGCTTGTACTACCTTCCTCAGATAAAGCCTTGCCATGTATGGGGAGCTTTCAGTGTGCAATGGAACCTCCATTGTGTTTCCTAAGGTCACTTTGTTGAGGAGAAGGTAGGGATGTTGGCATAACAACACATCTCTTGAGTTCGTGTTGCCACGGTGCTACTGGTATGATGCGAGGTAGCTTTCAGTGAAGCTACCTCAGCAGGAGAAGAGGTAGTGTTTAGAAACAGCTTCAGGAAAACTGTTTTCAAGGGTATGGTGAATTGGTTTTGGTTTTTTGTTATCTGTTTTTTTTCATGTTTGTTCCCAACGAGTTAGCTAGGGAATGGAAGGTCGACCCAGACAGAGCCCCGCATAGCCTGGGTAAGCTGCTTTTAAACTGGAGGGTCGCCGGTGTCCAGAGTCCGCATAGTAAAAGAAACTGGTTTGCCACCAGCCAATCAGCCCTGGCCTACGCTGTTCAGCACCGTGGCTTGGCCCCTAGTGGGAGAAATGAAAGGAAAACTAAAATCGGAAGGGGTTGAGGAAGAGTTTACCTTCAGATAGAGAAGAGAGTGAAGAAGAGAAGAATATAGGCTGACACATAGAAAAGTGTGCCAGCCATTAGGCTCCTTCCAGAACAAGAAAGAGAAGGGATCTGGAGCATTAGCTTAGAGGTACCTCGGGGTCGCCACTACCCGCACGGCCCTCGAAACGGTTAAGACCTAGCCCGCTGTGAGGGACCTCATACTTAAATGAAGCTTTTCATGTAAAATTTCATGTGTTGTTTAGTTTCGAGCAAATCGTGCGGAATATAACAGGAAAATTATAAAATCATTCCGTCGAAAAAATAGCTTCGTTAACTCTCAGGCAAATACTATTTGTCAATTTGCGTAATATATATTTTACTATATGGACAGATGAATATTTATTTATCCAAATACAAAATACTGGTACATGTTTGTGGCGCATTCCGTTCTGATCACTTCGATCAGTATGTCAAAAAAATAGATATATAAAACGTAATATATCTAAATAGTGTTATTTATGTACTATATATATATAATATATACGCATTAAGTATAGACATAGACATGACATTTGGCTACATATGTTTCTTCTTCTGCCTTAGACTTAGGAGGCTCACTAAAGGAAGGATGATTTCCTCCTCCGACCTGAGAGCTCCACCTCATCCGGCCCCTAAAGTTTGCAAACTTTTTTCGTAATAAAGACCGTTGCCATTTATTTGGACGTTTTTGCATCAGATGTTATTAATATAATTGAAGGATTCCTGTCAAAATGTAATCAAACAGATTTCAATCAGCAACACTGTATTATGAAAATAAAACTAATCATGATATCAATAATTAATTATATACCATGGAAAATGGTGGTAAATTTTAAAAAGATTTGTAATATAGTGTCATTGCAATAATGCTTCTTAAAAATAAAGTAAGGTCCTGCCATTGTCGTGTGTGTGTGTGTGTGTGTGTGTCGTGTAGTATGGTGTGTGTGTGTGTGTGTGTGTGTGTGTGTGTGCTTTGTGTGGTGTTGTGTGTGTGTGTGTGTTTTCGCAAATCACGTAAAAACAATTATTGTTTCCAAATTGTAATTAAATATAACAAAAATGTTTCATTAAAAGTTATTGTATTATGGATGGACATTCTAAGGGGTTCCTAATAGGGGTTAACCATACCGTCTATAGACCTTTCCTATTTCGAAATTCCCTCCGGGCATACGTCTCACATGGTCATCATAATTTCCTTTTTGGCTTAATCAACATATCGTAAAAAGGTAACTTTGACTTTAAGTCTCCCTGTAAATTTAATATTTCTCCGCCGCTTTGACCTAAAATAGTTTTAATTATAGCAACTAATTCAACTAGAAAACCATTGGTGCTATTCAATAAAAATTCATAATATTGGTTAGGAATCGAAAAACAAATTTTTAGGGGTACTTATAAAAATTAGTTTTCACTCTTCGAAATCTCCATCTTTAAAATTAAATCCGAAAGTTATTCAGATAACGGTACACATATTGTTAAAAATATAGTAACATTTTTGTTAAAATATTCTTATTTAACCTTTACGATGATGAACTCCAAACATGCTCTTATATTATTACTTTTGGAAAAACGTTCAGTTCAATCGTTGCAGATTTGAGACTATTTTATTCTCACCGTCTATGTCAAGTACTAATCACTAAAAGAAGTAATGGATCCAGGAAACTAAATTAAAGTTACTGTGACAAGGTAAAGAAGTCGAAGTTTGTCCCATCGATAAAGAGACCTGATTGTTAAAGCTCCCTTTAAAAGAAAATGTTGCCGAACAAATAATTGTCAGAAGATTACCTTTGTGGGAAAGGCTACTTTTTTTATAGTACCTATTATAAATTTGATCAGTTAAAACAAAATTTACTTGATCTACAAAGACATTTAAATGAATTGATTAAATGTATAAACATTTAGAAGACTAATTTGAGTTCTTAAAACTCTCTGATACCTAAATTTAAAGTTGATATTGACAAACATACTGTATTGCTACCAAGGAACGAGATTCTAGATATATGTGATTTTTCTAAGACGAACATCATTGAGGAGTTTTTAATGGGAAAGATAATTGAAAATCAATGAATGAGATGTCTGTTCTGTAAAACATGTATTGTTGGTTTATTTAAATAATCTTAGTTGACATTAAAATCTTCAGGGCATGTAGCCTCTTTTTTCATATAAGAATAAATACAAATTCGTTCTGATGGCAAAACATAACAATAAAACCATAAAATTTGTTAACAAACACAAACCCAAAAAGCAGTTGTATAATAGATATAAGAAATGTAATATATATAATTATTAATTAAATTTTCTGATTGGAATCCCAGTAATACGCAATGTACAAAGTGTTAAAATAATTATTTACTTTTAGAATTCAACAAATTAATAACAGTTCCTATCTTGGACCAAGGAGGATGTTTTTCACAGAACGTTTTCTCAAGGTACAGGGCAAACATATTAAATAGGGACAAACAACTACCAACAATTTCAAGGAAAAGTCCTCTTTAATTAAGATCAATTTTTTGGGCTAACGGCGCCTATAGCAAGCCTACCACATCAATGGACTGTAAAACATTGGTATTTTCTGTTTTATCACTCTGGACAACACAATGTATTTGAGAATAAATCTTAGCATAGAAGACTTTAAATATTTGCTCTAAACTTCTTCTTCTATGAGCCTTATGAGAAACCATGATGGTAACCAGCAGATCGCAGATTAATTAAATATCGAAAGACAACCTGTGTTACAAATCAAATGGCATTTGTTACCCATTATGGGTTATTATGCAACATAATTTCAGCCTAATGAATACTATGTTTTTTTGAAAATGTTACATGCAACCTCAGGCGCGAAGGCCTGTTTACGTTTTACGACCCTCAAAGTGGTGACTTTAATCCGATAAGATTCGTTGTATTACGTAAATTGGAAGCGAATGTGACATCACTTTATTTGGATGTTTGAGTAGCCAAAATTTCAATAATTAACATGCAATATACAAACAACGTTTGAACATCGCAACCACTGAAAAAATTAACAAGTCCTCTTTTTCATCTTAATTAAGATAAGGAGAATTAGGAGGCAAGTAAGCTTGAATATAAGATGTCCAAGAAATTTAAGTCTTGAGAGTAATTAATCTACAAGATTTTGTGGGCCACTGATTGTAACAATGTAGGATAAAATGCCTTCTTTTGCTATAAATCTTTACATTTTCACGTTGTGGTAAAGTTTTATACCTAAAAACCTTAAGATTATTTTTCGTTCCGCGTTTGGAATACCAAAGCGTAATAATCAGGTTGTTTCTATCATGAGTTAAACTTAATCAACTTAAAGAAGTCATAAGAAAGAAGAGAAACTCTTGCTGTGGAGATGGTCAAGTTTTGTTTGCTAAGCAAGTGTTTCCAGTGTCTGTAGCTAGTGCAAAAAACCTTTGTGTTCCAAATTTTTAGTGACCAAGGAGAATAAAGCTATATGATTTTCAGGATTGTGTACCATAGTTCTAATTCTTTATGCTGAATCGCGGTAGGAAGTAAGCTCCTGTTAACTAGACGCGGTGCGTGGACATTGTTTGTTTAGTTGGACCGGTAATCAGCTGATCGGTCTACGTTCCGACACGGCAAGCCTGGAGAGGGTCAGAAGTAGTCAGTCTAGTCCTTGAAGCCACGACGAGAAGGTGTACCGGTCGAGTTAGATGCTGAATTTCTTTCTCTAACCCAATAGTTGGGATTTAGAGTAAATATTTATCGCGTGTAAATTCAAGTTCAAGTATTTAAATTTTTAGTTCGTTTTATTTTGCGATCTGCCTCCGTAATCTTCAAAGTAGTAAGTCCCGTACCAGCGTATAGTTAATATCTTTTATTTTATAATACTGTAATTAAAATTTCTAAAGTTTCCCATCTTTCAGAGTCTGAAAATTTAATTCAATTTTTGAAGTATTGTGAATTAAATTTTGGTCATAAAGTAAATATCAAGTTTTGTGTATATTAATTTTGAGTATTTTGAGAAGAGAACTTTTTATTTTGTTTTGTTTAATTTAAACCATTTTTGGAGAAGTATACATTTTTAGTTTAATTTTTAATTTTAATACCTTTTAATCAGACTCTTAATTAGATTTGTTCTATTGAGTGAATTTTGAAGAAAATTGAATCAAAAGTTTGTAAACTTTGTAAACTTTTGGGTGAACTTAAATTTCGGAATAAAGCAAGTATTTTCCGAAAAGTTGTTTAATTTATAAAGTATTTGCTCCATATAAATTTAAAATATATGTGCTATAATAACGGTATATAATTTGCGCCACTCTGCTATTTCTTTTTGAGCATAAACTTGTACAACACGTTATTTACAGGAAAGAACTTGTAAAACTGGTATATAAACTTGTATAATTCATGAAAGGTGTGTGTAACTTGTATAAGAGACTTGTATGAACTTGAACATTGTGTATAAACCTGCATAATTTTGTGTAGTGAGTAAGACTTAGGACTTAGAATATTATTGTGAGTTTGGAATATTTGATTTATTTTTTAAGAAAATTATTTTAAAATAAAAATGGAGCTAGCGCATGTGGATCTGTTGCTCTCAAAAAGGAATTAATATTTGAAATAAATTTTAGGGCGGAAATGCTTCTGAAAAGCGACACCGTCCAGAATCTTAGAAAGATGTTGAGGTCCCTTTTGAAATTAAATATCAGGGCCAACGCTGGTAATCTGAAGGGGCGTATAGAACCTAGCACTGCATTAAAGGAAATAAAAGTTGATTTGGAGGCATTATCTGTCAAGATAGGAAACTTGTCCGAGGAAAAATCGACAGGCGAGTATTTGAGACTAGTGTGTAGGCACAAACATCTCACTGTGAGAGTTGATGTATTATATGAGTTGTATAAGTGGGAAGGAGCGTCCTGAAACCTTAATTTCAAAACTTAAGGATGGTTTGATTGAAATTAAGGCAAAATTAGGAAAACTTGGCGTAAGCGAGGAGGAAATAGTGAAATTTTGAAACCAGTCTTTTAAATACAAGCCTGGAAGAGGAAGAATTCGAAGAGATGAGCAAGCCAGTATCTCAAAACGAGAAACGAGGATATTTTAGGTTTTGAGTCTTCCCCAGGGGAAACATGTAGAAGGGAATTTTGCAAAACTGCCAAATCCCCTAGAGCGATTTATAAAAATGTTTTAAACCCACAGACGGACTAAATGTTTCAGAATTGTTTGAATTTATATCGAAAATAATGTTAAAAATTAAGGGTGAAACTAGCTTAAGTGATAGTGAGATCATAAATATGAGTTGTAGGTTATGCCACTGGTCCACTTTACAATAAAATGCTTCAATTTAAGGTAAATGCTAGTAATTTTAAGTGAAGTACACAAAGGACTATTAGATTATTTTGTTCCATTTGGTCATAGAGAAGCCTTGAAGAGGGACTTATAGTAACTAGATCACAAAAACCTGAATGAAAAAACTGAGCAGTTATATTTTTAAACGTTAAGCAAAATGCAAAATTGCTATTGTGTGATTATTCTGAGACCGAACTGACGGAATTGATAAAATTAGGTATCTCATCTCAAGTAAGGGCCCGACTGGTATTTTGTACAAATCCGAAAAATTTTGGCCGACCTTGACAATTTATGTATATATGAGCAGAACGTAGCCTATGAAGAAGTGAAGGTGTGCGAGGAACGTAAAGTTTGTAAATCGGACTTTGTTCTGAAAAGTAATGTAAACTCAACTGCAAACTCGTATGTAAACAATCCCATGATGGTAAAGAAAGCAATAATAAAATGTTTTATTTGTAATAAACCGGGACATATCGCTAGGGATTGTTTTTAAAAATATTCAGAGAGCACAGATACCGAGATTCGAAAAATCTGTGGTCCCAAAAAAACTTATAAATAGGGGAGAATTTCCAAGAAGGTAGTGCGAGAGTGGAATCTCCCCGGTCACGTCCCACTGAAATTAAAAATAATTATAATTATGGAAAGAGGTCGAGAACAAATGAGGGCAAGGGGTAAGAAATAATGTGAGAAATTGCATTATGAATGTAAAAAGGGCCGGACGTAGCCAAGGTTCGATGACCCTGCCCGTTGTGAAAGTGTTTGTTGATAAGGGTACATACCATAATGTATTATTGGACACGGGAAGCGGAGTGAACCTGATAAGCGAAAGCATTTACGAACTCATTATTAAAGAAAGGACTGGCCAGTATTCTTGAACATACTGACATTAAATGTTTGTCGGCAGATAACAATGAATTATCGATCCTGGGTAAATTGTATTGTAAAAATAAAGATAGAATGTTTTTCTTGGAAAGTTCAGTTTTTAGTTTCGAAAAATTTGTCTTGGCCAATAATTCTGGGTTCAAATTTTATAAAAGAAACTGGCAATGGTGGTGGATTTAAAACAGGATATGTGTTGGTTTAAGTTTAAACCAGAAATTACAATCGAGTTATTTCAGAATAGTACAATCCTTATAAATAATGTGAACCAGAGTATTGTGGTAGGGTGCAATAAGGCAAAGGAAGGTATTTTAAAAATTATTAACGAATTATCCTCAAGTTTTTACTGATAAAATAGGGGCAAGCTATTGACTTCGAAATTGACCTAGAAGTCAGCAACCCCGAGCCAGTGAGATTGAAGCCGTATCCGCTATCCCCCCCCAAGCTGCAAGAAATTAAGAAAAATTTTAGATGAACTGTTGGCACAGAACATAATTAGACCCAGTGTGTCAAATTATGCTAGCCCCGCATTTTTAGTAACCAAACCGGGAAGTGATGAAAACAAATCTAGAATGGTGGATTAATTACTCAAAATTAAATAGTAAGTTGAAGAGAGTGGAACATCCCAATTGGAGACGTATACGAATCATACCACTACCTACAAGGATGTACTTATTTTTCAAACTTGGATTTGAGTAATTCGTTTTACCAATTAAAACTTACAGAAAAAGCAAACATTTTAACCGGTTTTGTTACGCCGTTTTGAATCATATGAATTCAATCGTGTACCATATGGGTTACACTTGGGAAGCGGAACAATGAGCCGTTTATTAAACAAAGTGTTGCAAGGTGTAAAGTTTCAGTATGCTTTTAAATTATGTAGATGACATAATAATATTTAGCAAAAGTTTACCAGAGCATATAGAACATGTCAGAGATGTTGTGGAGAGGCCTAGGCCAAACATGGACTTACGGTTTAACCCGAAATAAGGTTTGAAGTCTTTTAGCATGTAAAGAGATCAAGTTTTTAGGTCACCCTAATCTCTAAGGACCCAGATAATGAGTCGACCCTCGCGCGGAGCCCGATAGACTTCCTGCCATTAGAAGATAGCGAGAAGAGCCAAAAGGACGCAAAAGGCCGTAAGTAAGATTTAATCGGAGCCAGTGAGCTTATTTGTTGCAAAGTTCATCCCCAAACTATGCAGACAATGGCAGCATAGTCTTAAAATGAATTAGATGAAAAAAGAATAGGAAATTTGAGTGTGACTACAGGAGATGCCAGGAGAGCTTCAACAGTCTTAAAGGAAAGTTGTAGAGTACAAAATAGACAGCACAAGAAAACAAAAACAAAACACACCAAACAAAACAACCAAGACACTTCACAAATACCAGACACAAACACAGCACAAATACAGCAACAAACCACCCACACCAAAGACACAAAACCCCACCGGTATTAATAATACCAGCATTAATAGATAAGCCCATTTATCCTAATGTACGCGATGGCGAGTGACAAGGCAGCAGGAATGTTGTTTTTAATGCAGGAAATAGAAGCGTGAGATATAAAACCAGTGGCTTATTATTCCAAAAAATTTAATGAATCCGAACAAAAGATAATTTGACTGTGTAACCAAAAGGAAGCACTATTGCAGTGGTTATGCGCCGATAAACAAATTCGCAAGCTACTTAGAAGAGTAATGCCTTTTACTGCGTAATAACGGACAATAGTGCACCTAGCGGTGGGTACATTTCAAGGCAATTTATAGGAAATTAGGAAAATTAGGTAGGTGGGCATGCTACAATTTTTGGACGCCTACCATTTAAAAATTAAACACGTAAAATCAAAAGACAATGCGGTGGCAGACTATTTATCTAGACTATTTGAACGGTAGAAGATAAGGATGCAAAGTGTGGAGGAAATTGAAGAATACCAGTACGGTTATAGAAAATGAGATAGTGTAACGAACGGACAATAGCATAAGAGTCAGCAATTAAGGAAGAAAATGGTTGAAATAGTGTATTTGGTAAATAGTGTAGGTAATTTTCCATTCCACTAGCTTATACGGACTTTAAGGTTCACCGAAACCCCAGGACAATATTAATACGAAAAATATATAATAGGTATAAAAAGGTGGTACTTAACTCTGAAAAATATTTCTTTGTGTAAGGGAGTTTAGTGGATGTATACGAACGTAACTAACTCAGTAAGCCAAAGATTGTCATTACCAGAACATTTAGTAAGAAATGGTGTTTAAGTATATACCATGAAGTCGGAAATCGGGGGCCACTAATGGGAATAGTTAAAAACTACCCAGAAAGATATGCCCGATTTATTTTACCGAAAATGCGGATCTTTGCCCGGGAGAGGGACTGATAAAAGACATAGGTAAAAATGTGCGAAGCTTGTGCGTTAGTCGAAAACCGGTAAGGTTTTCTTCATGGCAAACTGATTTCTGGTGTAATCAGATAGGCCCATGGACAAATTGAGTAACATAGACATTTTTTGGCCCTTTAATAACCAGGTCTAGTAGTGGAAATAATAATATCCTGATTGTACTGTTTTAACGACCCATTCAAAAATGGTACTTTTTAAGTGCGATAAAAGACTGCGAAAAGTAAAATCAATAATAAGAAGTATTAGAAAGTGTGAAATTTTTTTAAAAATTTTAGCCAATATTGCAAAAATATAGTGTCGGACAAAATGCAACAGTGTTTATAGAAGTGTTCGAAACTAAAGAACACAATTTATTTCGCCCGGGGAATCAAATCATCAATTTAGTAACTCCATTTGTACCTACAGGGAAACAAAAGTGAACGTCCAGTTGAAGGGACAGTAAAACAGATGTTGAAAGAATTTACTTTAATTCGGATCAAACTAAGTGGGATCACCCACAAATATTAACCCTGAATTACAATTAGCGATAAATTGTGCGACCTCGGAAGCTACTAAAAATTTCACACCATGCCGAAATTAGTTCGGGAAATAGGCCTAACTTGGAATTAGACCCAACAGTATGGAACATTAATGATTATATTGGACTGTGATGTGTCAAAGCCGGATAATTTGGATAGGTTATTTCAAAGAACTGTGTTAAACTTAAAAAAGTCCATTTCGGCTAACAGGAAAGGAGGGCAGGCTATAGTGGATCAAAAGGGGATATGTGAAACACAACCATTTCAAAGTCTTGGAAGCCTTGTAATAACAGTGAAGACACACTGGCCTGAGTAACAAAGCGGAAAAATTTCAGGCAAAACAGTGGCAAACCGGTTTTGTGGACCCTACAGCGATTATATATAAATTACACAGAAGTGACCTTTATTAGTTTTCAGGATATAAAGGATGAAAGATACCAGTGAATGAAATGTACAATTGTTTGCACAATTAAAGTTAAAGTACTAGAAGTGAAAGTTGGAGAACTCAATAAACCATTAGCCCGGGTGCAAAGAGTCAAGTATGTTTTTATTTTTCAGGACAATTATATTGTTGAAAAGGAATTGGAAGAATGGGTCCTAAAAACAATAAAAATGACAATAATAATTTATTTTCTAAATTAGACTCTTCAAGAATTCGCGATTAATTATAATTATGTGTATTAAATTTTGGCCCAAAACACAAAACAAGTATAAGTAATATGAGGATGTCCAGTAGTATTATTATAAATAATACAAATAAATATTGGGAAATAGAAAGGGTGAGATGGTGAACGAACGTTTTTTAATTTATGGCAGCCAATCTGAGTATGGCTGAGTATGAGAAGTATTAATACGAAAATGCCAGTGTAAGTGGTGCTGATAGGTAGTGAGTGTTTGTTGCTAAACCATGTAATATTTCAGGGACATGAATGTGCAATTAATGGTGTATGAAATTAATACAACAGAGGTATTTGGTGATATATCAATGAGATATAATTTCTTTCCCTGTTCCTTGTCACCAAATAGTAGAAGGGGACAGGGTAATTTTGGTAATTGTTAGTGGTGAGGTTATGTTAGTTTCCCCTTTGTTCCTTCCAATAGAGAAGGACAGGGTGAAATATTTTTTTGGTAAAAATAGCAATGAAGTTGTATTGATAGTGATATTTCCTTCCCTGTTCCTTTCAAATGTAGAAGGACAGGGTATATATTGTTTTTTAATTCACTAATATGAGGTTTATTAGTGTGTTAAACAATTGAATTTATTGTTGAGCCATTGTAATACCTGTAAATTGATTGTATTGTAATTAACAACATCCTGGGTAATGGTTTAACATTCCGTGTAACACACTGGCGCCAGGGCGGTACAATAAGAAACACCGTGAAAGACCTGACAGCCATACAATTATCACGGAGGGAATATTTTGTAAAAAAGGAATGTCCCTCACAAGAGCTCAATGCCTCGCTGGCATGAAATTGTTATTAGATTGGAGGAGCAGGCTAGCAGTGCTATTAGCGAACCAGAGCCAGCCAACCACGAGATCACGAGGCCGCCAGCACTGCACCGGCCCGCACACATCATTGGAGAAGCTACCTGCCTCGACATCCTCACCTACCACATCCCTCTGCGATGGCTATACCTGGTGGAGCCACACTAGGAAACGTTCGAGTAACACTCCTACCAACATCACCCCTCGGACTACACATCCAACAGGCCTCCACGTAGTGGATTAAGTACAAAAGAAATTGATTATTTAAAAGTGTGCATGTGGGAGGAATATTATTGTACATTAGTCCGGGGATGAGTGGTTTTAAAGGTTTTAGGTTCCTACCGTGAATTGTCCCAGCTAAAGCTTCGGCAACTAGGGAAAATAATGTTACCGATAGTTTTCTAATTCTTTATGCTGAATCGCGGTATGGAAGTAGGCCTCCTGTTAACTAGACGCGGTTGAGCGTTGACAGTTGTTTTGTTTAAGGTTGGACCGGTAATTCAGCCTGATCGTTCTACGATTCCCGGACCCGGCAAGCCTGGAGAGTGGTTAAGGAATGTAGTCAGTCCAGTCTTGAAGCCACGACGAGAAGGTGTACCGGTCGAGTTTAGAATGGCCTGACATTTCTTTCTCTAACCCAATAGTTGGGATTTAGAGTAATTATTTTATCCGCGTGTAAATTCACAGTTCAAGTATTTAAATTTTTAGTGTGCGTTTTCTTTATGCGATCTGCCTCCCGTAATCCTTCAAAAGTAAGTAAGTCCCTGTACCAGCGTATAGTTAATATTCTTCTTATTTTATAATACTGTAAATAGAAATTTCTAAAGTTTCCCCATCTTTCCGAGTCCCTAGAAAAATTTTAAATTCCAATTTTATTGAAGTATTGTGAAGTTAAATTTTGGTCATAACACGGTAAATATCAAGTTTTTGTGTGTTATATATGAATTTTGAAGTAATTTGAGGAAGAGAACTTTTATTTTGTTTTGTTAATTTAAACATTTTTTGGAGAAGTTATACATTTTTAGTTTAATTTTAATTTTAATACCTTTTAATTCATGACTCTTAATTAGATTAGTTCGATTGGAGTGAATTTTGAAAAGAAAATTGAATTCAAAAGTTTGTATCTTTGTAAACTTTTGGGTGAACTTAAATTTTCGGAATAAAGCAAGTATTTCCGAATAAGATGTTTAATTTATAAAAGTATATGGCTTCATAATAAATTTAAAATATATGTGCTATAATAAAGTTACTAATTGTAATGACACCTGCTTTAAATTTAAAAAATATATATATAACAACCTCCGACGTTTCCAAGAGCTGTGGTTCCGATGCTACTCAATCCTCGAATCTTTTCGGTAACTGGTAGTTATTAATTGAGTTGAATCTTGATTGGTCTTGTTTAACAGAAACCTTCAGTATAGCGTGTTTTCGCCCGAGTTAAAAACAAACTATGGTTACATCCATATTCAGAGTTCCGTGGCCTGGTTTCTTCAAATAGCACCAGTGGCGAATAGTGCAAAGGTTTTACCATACCATCCGATTAATTTGATGCCAACATCCTCATTTCGTTTGGGAATGTCATTTTAACGTTGTTATTCGCCTCAAGACCTGCAGGTTGATGACATCTACATTTATTCTTCACTATGGTCTTCGACGAAGTTGTGCCATGAGTGGTTGATACATGCATATTAAATATGTTCTGGTTGTGTATGCGATACACTTTTTAAACCTGGATCCTGAGCTATTTGAGTGATAGGAACAACGTACTGAAATATAATTTTGGTATATCTTAATCCCTTCTTAGTTTTTCCAGGGTTCCTTCATGATTCCCATGCTTGTACTCTTATCTTTTTTAAAAGTTTTTATACAACTACAACTATACTATTAACTAATAAGATATGAATCAAAGTTTACTTGACTCAACGTCACATCGAGAGTCTTATGAGCCGTACTCTAGCGTTACTTGAAGATGCCTGTGGAACAACTCGAGCTGTGATGTTTTCAACCTACGATCTTTGGGAGCACACCCACACACACAGCAACACACACACACACCACACCCCCACACCCACACACACACACACAACACACACACAATCGCACGCTGTTTCGATTTCGTTTATATACATTGGTTCTTCTGATTCAATTGTTACGTTACTCACATTTTTGTATATTCATGTTAAACAAATTTATTTTTGCCTTTTGTTAAAATCTATAACAGTGTATTCAACTATTAATTGTTAATTTGTGTTTTTTTTTATTTATTTTGGTTGTTATTAGTGTAGTAATCCACTTTAAATGCATATAGTTACAGTTTTTCTCACAAGCAATATTGTTTGTCTGCTTGTCTAAATAGTGTTATTTATCCCTTTTAAGTTTAGTTAGTTTAACCAAGCAAACTGCGTATAGAAATGTCCGTTGAGAGATTGGGTAGTAATAAAATACGAATAAATAAATATGAGTATAAGACTGAAATGTATTATAGTATGGCAAATGTGTTAATGATAGTTTTAACAGGATTACCACAAAAGGTAAAGTATTACTGGACTCATATTAAAATACATTATAAAAACATCCTCACCTCGGTGTGCGGTGGGTGTAATAGAATAGGGTGTTCCAAGTAAGAGGTCACCATATCAGAGGTTATACAGCAAACTGAGCCCACACACTCCGCTATAAATGGAGTGTAACACCTCTCCTCCCCTAGTCCGTTCCTTAAACAATGAAAATACCGATGATGTGATAACCAATGTAACCATTTACACGATTAAATACAAATATGTGTGAAGCACGTGCGGGTGGGTGTAGTATTATTGGGTTAGTGTAGGTTGTATAATCTGACCTTTAACTTGCAGATTGTTGCCCACACACCGCTTATAAATGGAGTGTAATCACCTTCTCCTCCCCTATCCATTTTTCCTTAAACAATGAAAATACCGATGATTTAATACCAATGTAACCATTGAAGTACGTTTAAACTTTAATAATGTGTGAAGCGCAACGTGGGGCGGAGTGGGTGTAGTATTAGTTAGGATTCAAGTAGGATGTCCAAATCAGAAGATTACAGCAGACTGTGCCCACACACAGCTATAAATGGGGTGTATACACCTCTCCTCCTTCTACTTCCCTATTCCTTCTCCTTAAACAATGAAAATACCGATGATTATTAATACCAATGTAATCCATTGAGACGTTTTTTTTTTTAAACTTTACTATATGTGTGAAGCACGTGCGGGTGGGGTGTAGGTATTATTAAGGTTACAAGTATGAAGTGTCTAATCTGACCTTTACAGTCGGACTGTGCCCACACATCGCTAAAAATAGGAGTGTATTACTTTCTCCCCCCCCTCCACCCGATCCTTTCCTTAAAACAATGAAAATACCGATGATTTAATAATACCAATGTAACCATTGAGAACGTTTAAATACTTTAATATGTGAGAAGCACGTGCGGGTGGGTGTAGTATTTATTGGTTTCATGTGAGGATGGTCCCAATTCAGAAGTTTACAGCCCAACAGACTGTGCCTACACACACCGCTATAAAATGGAGTGTAATCACCCTCACCTCCCCGATCCTTTCCTAAACCAAGGAAAATACCGTTGGTGTGATACCCAATGTAACCAATTGGAGCACCGGTTTTACAGACACTAAATATGTAGGTGAAGCACGTGCGGGTGGCGTGTAGAAATTATTGGGTTAGTGTAGGTTGTATAATTCTGAACCACCTTTACTGCAGATTGTGGCCCGACACATCGCTAAAAAAATAAAAGTGTATTACCCCCTCGTTTCAACGTTTCCTTTCCCCCCAATACGTGGTAATTTAACAATTCCATTTTGCAATAATGATAGTATTGAAATTGAAAGCAAAAATGTTGTGCTATTAAATATTATTTTCAGTGCAATATATGCATTGCAGTATAGCTGGGAAATATTTCATCAGTAAACTTTAATTATTTTTATGAAACTAAATTTTACGCGTACTCAAGAATGAGTTCTTTAATGGTGCATGTCTAGTCTAATGCATTAATATAATTTCTATGAGCGTCATTGACGTATATCTCAGTAATCTAACAATTTCTGTATTGTCAGTTGAGGGAAGTAAAACTGTCTTTTTTGTATGATTGTCTGTATGTGTATATCAGCGTATCTCAGCAAAGCCTGTTACGCGACACGTGGAGTGGCGTACTTTTAACTCTTTCTTGTAAACCCAATCTTGTATATGAATAATAATTAATTTTTCGTATTTAGTCAGTATCCTGTTGTATATTTAAGCTGGAGGCATCCTGTTTATTAAGGTCAAAGACAAAATAAATGTACTTTGTTGCCATAAATACACACATTGGCTTGCGTCAAAATAACTACTCAAATGTAATATTTAATTTATTAATAACTAAAT
>NW_025786044.1:0-17637 GCF_021130785.1 Homalodisca vitripennis | reverse complement strand
GAATCACAATACTTGACTAGGAAGGTTCTGATTCTAATCACATAGGTTTTCCCGTAATGGCCCTAAAGTGCAACCTTCCTAGAATATTAACAAAACACAAAAATTACATACCTGCATTTAATGGTCTTTCACATAGCGTTACCCAAATTTTTTAAAAAAAAAGAAACTTGAAAGCATAGTATTTATACTCGGGTTCATGTAATAAAATATGTACATCATTTAGTTTTAATTTAGTGGCAGTGATGTGATCAGGAAGGTCGCATACCAATTTCAATTATTTCAAATACAAAATTAGTAAACTAGACTCATATTAACGGTAGAATGGTAATTAATTGTCATGTGAAATTAATATGATGATTTTAGTTTTTGTAATAGCTAAGATATGCAATTGATTTAAAAATTGCAAAAAGTACTTTAAAAAATAAGGTTTATTTTTTTATATTTTTACCTGAGAAACGTTTCAATAGGCATACGGAAAATTTTTATTATTAAAACAAAAAAAAAGTTCTGTTAATAAGTTTAAACTTTAAACTATTGGTCGAAATTAATTACAATATTACTTCTAAGAGAGGAGTACACCTCATCACACTTTCACACTAATTGTCCAAAGAAAGAAAGTAGGCAAAATGTTTACGACGGAGAAAGTGTTGTTTTTATTAAAATGAAAAATCAGAGTTGTTAACTTTTCAACATTTTATCAGTCTTGACAATTGTTTCATACGTCACCATTTTTGAGACGTTTTTTTATTTTAAAGAAAGAAGAGAGAAAATTGAAGAAAAGGGAAGAAGAGAATTTAGAAGAAGAAAAGAGAGTGAGAAGGAAGAAGAAGAGATGAGAGAGAAGTGAAGAAGAAAAGAGTAGAGGGGGTAGAAAAAGGGGATAGAGAAAGAAAGAGAAGAAGAAGAAGAAAGAGTGCATTCCAAAGGTTTTAATTATAATGGGTTACAACACTCTATAACTTTAAAAACACCAGGCACATTAAAAACAAAAATATATTTATATTGCACATAAGGGTGTATAAAATATGATTATTTTATAGGAATTCATATTTTTAATTAAATAATGTGTTTTAATCTGTCTATCAAATTTGGTATTCTTTCTTAGAAACCATCTTATAATATTTATTAGTATGGGCGTTACTCTTTCTGAAAATCCATTGCGTCCTTATAAGGGAAATATCCAAATTATTTAATTTGTTTTATTTTTTTATCTCATTACTTATATTGGCCTTTTGATTCCATAAATTCAAACACCATCACTGTTCTCCAATTCCGTGGTCCTAAACGTAATTCTTACGATCGTCTGTTTATTTTTATATAGTTTCTCCCTCGCAATTCTGTAATGGCACATATTTGCATTACAAAAAGTCAGATCTTTTTAGGGACGGAGTTTAAGGCTGTTCAATAAGGAGAAACTCAATAATATTTAATACCTTATTTAGTCCTTGAAGAACCGTGTGCCAAATTTTAAAGCAATCAAGTTGATAAGATTTCATAATTGAAAAGGACGCGCGATCAGCAAGGTGGTCGCATTCTAAAATTCTTGTTTAGATATTCATGATCATTTACTAGGACTCCCATTATAACGGGTATAATGGTAATTAATGGTCATGTAAAGGGTGGTTGTTGTAGAACTATAAGTATAAGTGGCTCTGCGTTAGCTGAGGACTATCACTTGAGTGATTTGGGGAAAATGTAATTTATATCCTATTTAGCTGTTGTGTAGATGCAGGGATCGCCTCGTTAACGGACCGGAATGTGTACATTTTGCATGCAATTTTCAACAGAAGCTACGCGACTACGTGCTGTGGAGCATTTTCTAAGTTTTTGTAATTAAGCTGTTGGAGTGTTTAAGGGGGGGGGTTGCGTTGGAAGTCCATTTATAAGCCCATCAGTTAAATTCTCAAACTTAGGAGGATCATTTACCAAAAATCTATAAATGTTGATTTAGCAACAATATTTTTTGGATTTTTTGGCAATTAAAAAAAAAAACTCTTAAAATTACCAGTAATTTTTATAAATTAGTCGGCAATAAAAAATTTTCATGATTGAAAAATTTTTTTTTTTTAAATCCACGTGGGTGTTAAAGATAGTGTAGATTAATCTCTGCCCTCTCCAGGAATTATAAATTTAAAAAAAAATTATTGATCTATCATTTATAGTTTTTGTAGTTTAATGTTCCTTATTTACCGGAGGGAAAGAGATAGGAAAAAAACATTCATTTTCGGAAAAAATACAGAGCCATTTATTTTGGGTTCATCCATTAGCTTAGCAATCTTAAACTTGCTTTTATCTTTATAAATGCATTCCTGCATCCATATGAGGGGGATGGTCTGCTTCACCTCCTGCGTCATAGTCGTCTTCTTAGCCTTATCTCTTCTTTTTTGCCCAGTGTTTAGTCTGTCTTCGAACCACTTTTTTTTCTATTTCATCGACGGCTTTATTCACCTTTTTTGATGGGTAGCATGTCCATGTCTTGAGCCACATATTACCCAGTTTACCCCAGGTACAATCCCTAATTTAGCATAAACTTCGCATCTGACTTATTTTGCCATTGTTGAAGACAGCAAAATAGCATCATATACCCCTAAGTCTAGAGTTGATAGCATGGACAAAAGCTCGCTTGGGAACACGAGAACCTAATCATGTTATTGAGCGATTCACTTTGGTTCTGTTCAAGCAGGTTTTGCAAGGAATTTGCAAATTTACAATTTCATTAGTGCCACAGTTACCTTAGTACTTATTGTAATCTTGCAAGACAAGATCTAATTTTCTTAATAGACAAAATCTCCTTTTGATGGCTCTGGAGAATTGGGCATTGGTGGCACTAGTCCTAGGTTCTGGGCTTTGTGTACTAGGCCTAGATTTCTAGGCTTCTAACAGCAGTCACTATCTTACATACACCACTTTAGGCTTCCCTACCTGCTGTCGCTTTTAAAGACTTTGTTACAAAATCTAGGCATTGCATACCTTTGAAATATAAAAACTTCTAACACACAGAAAACACCAGGAACTTCAGAAAATAAACTGTGTCATGTGAAATGTTATTCTTGGTTATAAACAGAGAAAAACATTAACAAACAATGTAATGAAAGAAAAATACAGGTGACAAACTATACTGTGACAATGAGCAAAACAACGTTAATAGTAATACAGCTCTATTTTGCATAACGAGTTTTAGTACAAGTTAAATACCCCCAACCCCTTACCACACCCACACGCCCCCCATATAAAATACTGTCTCCTTCAATGCTGAAAACTCTCACGAAAAATTTGAGGTACAGCCTTTAGAAAAAAAGAAACTACTTGATCCGATTTTTTCATGAAATTGGTCTTGAGAATTAACCGCTATGAAAAGCAGTAATAATATTCAATAAAAAACACAAAAAAAGTAATTTTTGAACCCATTTCACCTCCCCGACCCCCCTTAAGGAAGTAATCACTATAAAAGAGTAAGAAAAATTACTCCATTTAGTTTACTTCTTTCTTCACATTTTAATAAGATATTGTTAGGGAATCGTAATGCCTTTTTCGATATAGTATTTTTAATCTCTCCATCTGTCTGAGCTTAAGTCTTGATTAGACAAGTTCATAGAGTATTGAATCTTGTTACATGGGCTCGAAGTCCAACTTTATTCATTTTGGTGTCAAAATAAAGACGAAGGTAAGTCAATCTATCTATCCATCTGTGTGATGAAACTTGGATTATAATGACCCTGTCACTTTGCAACTTGGGATATCCCAGGATTCACAGAACAATCACCATATAGGTTCAGCCTGTTCGTAACAATTTCTTGCGTTCTGCCTTTTGGAAAATTCGGTTTTAGTTTCAGCTGATTTATTCTGTAGCTAAAATATTAATTTTTGGGTGCTTACGATTGAATAAAGTGCAAAACATTTAATATGAACACCAATATCCTTTAATTAGTAGACACTTTACGCCTTAGAAATGTTCTATTGAGAGATAAAGAACGATTTCAATGAGGATAGTATTTTAACTTTCATCAGACGGTGTTTGCAATATTCAGGTTATGCTAGATTTGTTGACATACTTCACCGAACACAGCAGTGGGACTAAGAAACCGTTGCGTTTCCGGACATGGGGCCACAAATTTGGTGCCGTGCTTATGGTAAAACCAATAGGAAGTAGAAGGGTCTGTTAGGTAAAAATCTTTACACTCAGTTTTTTTTTATTTTCTTACGGATGTTCAGCTCAATGTTATGTTTATGTGATGTAACTCCAGGAAATAGCTGGAGAAGATCCTCCGGCACCTCAACACAATCTCTGTACGTATGACTGAACTACCTGGTGTGATACCAATGCCATTGTATATGGCTTACAATAAAGATCTGGTAAACAAACTACGGGTTACAAAGTAGTTTTCCGACGTTGGTTGATAATCGATTTGATATATTTTGAAATCCCATCTAAAGTGAGAAAAGTTTCTAATTTGATATTTTGTATGTTCCATTCATAGAATTAAGCTGGGGCCACACTGTAAATAAATAGTCGGAATGGTATTTTTAAAAGTGCGTCCAATGGCAGTATACTGTTCGATTTATTTTGTTAAGCAATTCATCTAAAAGCTAGGTAAAATTGGTTTTATTGCGACCTCGATTGAAAGTTACCGAAAAGTGGAAATAAACAGGTGGATTAAAGAGGTTTTATTTACTCTAATATAAATATAACAAACATATCCAAATGTGTAAGATCTTTTTAACTCACAACATCTTGAATACGAATTATCTTCAAGCACTGAGTATATTATAATTTTTGGATAGTTTTTTTTTCACAAAGGAATATATTTTCGATTTATTCACGAATTTTTAATTCTAATATTTTTACTACAATATTTTAATTTTTATTACAATAATTAATTTTTTTAAATTTACCCTGTTTCAGCCCTAAGGAAGTCTTGTGTTGCCTGATAATATCACAGCAAAATTTCTCAAATATTATAATCTCATTGCCATGTTATATCGATATAAATGTTTAATAATGTATTGTGTTTATGCAATAAAAACCAACTTTGGTATGTTTAATATTTATTATTATTGAGTGTTTGCATTCACTTCTGGGGGGTTGTGGTTTGAAAACTGCTTCATTTTTCTTTTTAGGTAAGCATGATAGCAACAATAAAATTCAAAAAAATAAATTGAGTTTTTGGCAATTCTGAGTGAGAAAGCATGCCATAAAAATGTAAAAAATCAATATTTTATTACCCTCTAGAAACATTTTATAAATAATTAAAATAATAATAAACTATCTAAAAGAAATATATTGTTGAAATGTCACATGATCATTGTAGGTCGCAAATTTGAAACGAAGTCACATTAGCTTTTGTTAGCAATTAAAGATACATAGTTATAAGCATTTTATTCCTTTTAGTTTAATGTGTGTATTATTATAAAGAATTAAATTATAATATTTATAAGGTTTTAATCTTTTGCATTTAAATTTAATATAAAACATCATGAATGTCTTTTATTACAGAAGGAGGAAATAAAACAATAAATCGACGGTTTAATATAAAAAGGTGGAATATTAAATGTTTAGTTTTGAGATGATGAGCGTGTATATAACATAAACTCTTCGAGAGTTGTGTCAAAAGATAATCGCACTAAGCAGATTTCTAATAAAAATTACTAAATAAAAGTTAATATTTTGTATTTTGTACCTTAACTTCTGATATCCTAACTCTGTTATCCACACTAATAAATTACACAAAAACAATGAACTTACTTGTGTATGGAAGGACCGAGGGTGTTTCATACCACCACTCTTCCCATGCTGTCGCTATTTTTTTTTTTGGCATTTTATTTGCTTTAATTGTTTAAGCCCCACTGTAACAGCCCACCACTTGTACCATGTCTGCGAGTGAACCCATCAATCCTTGTCAGGAATGCTTTGTTATATGCTATCCTTATTTACTAAATTTCTCCAACCGTAAAATCCGCCAAATACGTGGCTAGAAATATTTTATTTTAGCTGTTTCTACTACTTTTGGAGGGTAGTAATAACAAAGATCTTTTAAAATACAAGTGTTTAGAAAGCAATAGATTTTTTTCTATACACACTGCTCAAAACATATTAATTTTTTTTAACTGAAAAAAAAAACATATCTAAAAATATATGTATAAAAACATAAGGCTATTTAAAAATATATTAAAAAAATTATCTACGCTAAATATTTTGTTCTACCGATCTATTCTTGAAGGTCTGTCTTGGATGTGACCCATGATGTCATGAATTGATTAAGGGGGTTCACGGGTGCCTATACTAACAATGTTAAAATTAGGTAAAAACATGACCCGTTAATTCAGATACAGTAGTAGGAACAAGCTTGATTTTTTTTTACTGTATGGAGACTACATCATGTCTAACCTTTCCATGCACTTTTATTAATATGGCCTTATATAGTTTTTTTTTTTTATTTTTACATTTTCTAGATTTTCGTAATTTTTTTCTTAAAAATTTGTTACAAAAAGAATTTGTACTAGGCTTAATTATTTTTTTTAAATGCTTCAAATTGCTAGTGATACAAAGCAGTATAGGTACATAATTATAGGCTTAAAATTTCAAGTAAATTGATTTTAAGGTTCCTGAGATAATGGGTCATATGTACTTGAAAATTTGGGTTTTCAGAAATTCGCAAATAAACACAAAAACTATTAATTAAATATGGTATTATAATTTAACTTAAATTTTCACAATATTACTCCCTTAGAACATTCCTGACTCCATACTCTGGGGTTGTTCAGGATCCTCTAGGCCTATCCTCCTTCTCCTCTAAACTTGGGCACCTCTTTCGGAGCCTGGTCCGGATTTTTTGGTAATTTCTCGGTCACCGCTTTTTCTGCCCTCTTAATCTCAAAAGCATCAAGTTTTTTCATTGTTGGATATCATATTGGAGCCTGGACTTTATACCTAATTTAGGCCAACACTTTACATTTTCCAATGTTTCCCTCATTGACATGAGATCAACAGCATCCTGATCACCTAAAGTGAGAGTATCTAATCCTACAAAAAACTTGTTTCTTTAGGAATCCTATTCCAAACGACACTATTAAAAGACTTGTTGAGGATTCTGGCAGTAAGTCCATGTAATCATTTCTTCAATAAATCTGGAGATGGACAGAGAAGGGGGGTCCCTAAAGATTGGATTTTACAGCATCAAGAATGGCTTTGGAAGTGAGTGTTTATGCAAATTACTTTTTACCTTCGGTGACCTTGAGAACGGTTGTCATTTGCACCAGGACTTGATACCTTTGGTGGCAAAGACCGTGATTGTGGATTCCTCATGCTGTTGAGAGCTTGTGAAAGAAAAATGGCCCCATATGTCCTGATCATTGTTTGTCAAGATTTCCTTTGTTTCTTCTTTATAGGCCTCCCCATAGTAATTTTGAAAGGGGTATCTATTTCTATTTTGGAAAGTCTACTACCTTACCATATAACCCAATTTTATTGTCCTCCAAGGTGCGAACGCCTTTCATAGTTTTTGTCAAGACCTCGCAATCGTGTACCTAAGCGCTTCTGAACATTGATGCAAAACACCATTCCCACTTAGATATGATCACATCTCACCGTCATGGTTTAGATTCAAGAACGCTCATGAAGCCTTTACTATCGCCATCACCCAAGTAAGTGAGGTAACGCACTCCTCGATCTTTCCACCCGATCGTTCAAATTATTTTTTTTACTCCTGCAACTTCCATGCTGCCTACTGGGATCCTACAAAGTTTTTTTTTTACAGTCGATGGGCACTTGTTCTTATATTTTCTTGCAGGCATAGACAAAAACTTTGTTAGTATTTCTTTACATCCTCAATAATTTTTCCAGTATCATATGCTATACTAGCACTTATGGACATCCATTCAATGAACGTATGTCCTCTTCTTACTGTGCCAAAATCCCATCACAAAAGCTATGGCCAAATCTGTAGCATCCATTGTTTATCTTGGAACGGCTTCTGAAGCTGCTAACTTCATACTGTCTTGACTAAACCTGAATTATTGCTCGGGTAATATATATTTATATATTGGCAACTTAAAATTCTGTAATAACCAGGTTCAGGTAAATTTCAAAACACCGCATAACATTCGACTGCGGTTACCCCTTTTCCTACTACACGCAGATCCATACAGCCATTTCTGGTTGCTTGATCTCATATGGTTTTAATGGGCTAGGCCTATTTAGAAGTCATAAAAGAAGTAGTGAACAAACATGTTTTACATTTCACAAGTAGTTTGCAACGCTAGCACCATTTCTCTTTGTAACAATCTTCTTCGATAACAATGCTTTCGGTGGAATCACAGTTTTTACATTTTACAAATAGAACTAATTTGCTGACAGATAAAAATATTTACATGTTACAAATTATATTTCACATCATTGCCAGTATTTGATATTAGTTGTCATAGTTTCCTAACCCAGGTGACAGTTTTCTTTGTTTGAGAGCACTAGTACTTGTTAGTGTTTTACAAAGGGATACGGACTTGCTGGAATTAGGAAGTATTAGACCTAAGCGTTGATGTAGTTGGTGAGTTGTCGGCGGTACACTAGTTCAAAATCAGAATATTCTCTTGAAACAGTTTTTTAGTATATTGATTACCCCTAAACTATAAACCTTTTTGAAATACACCTTTGGATTTAGTCATTATTTTATCACTCAAAACCAGCACAGTATATTCTAATGACACTAAAAGAAAAATATGTCACTAACTTTCAATATGTGCACCAATTATTGTAGGCAGAAATGACTAATATAATTAAAAGCACAACATAAACAAAACTACCAGCTGTCTTGCTGACAACATATGGCTGCACATTTTTGCCTTATAGCCTACTATAGGAGTAAGGTTAAAAACACAACACTAAACAATGATGTTACCTGTAACTGATATTTTGGTAGCACAAATTCGGAACAAAATGTTGTGTAGCCAACCTTGTTTAAAAAAATCATTAGAAAAAAAGTATATTAGGTATATTATCATGAGTGTTTTTTTATTTATTAAGGAAGGAAGAAACAAATAATTTTTTACACTAATAATCCAAAAAAAATCAAAATTTTAAATTTTTTCAACCCGTGAACCCCCTTAATTATACTCTTCCTACGATTATCTCGTGATAATAACGTATTGTCTCATGATTGAATATAGACTACTTAGGGAGTAAATTGATGAACTTGATTAGTAATCCACCTCCTTTTGGAATTAAAAGTTCAGCTGAAACAAACCACAATTTATGTAGATGACCGGAGGTTATCTTATTAAATGATAACTATACTGCTTAGTGTTTCTCAACTTAAAAAAAAGATAGATAAAGTTGAAATATATAAACTCATCAGACATTCAAGACACTACTGTGTTTTATAATATATAAAGGATAATAATTAAGGATGAAAGATAATACGAATGGTCTTATTTAACCAGGCGAAGTTTGATTCGCCCTATAACCTGGGGACCAACGGCTTATAAGGTGACTACAGAATCCAACACCAATGGTCTGATGTAGCGGGCTAACATCCAAATACAGAATTGTTCAGCGGATTAACTTCATCCAACGCAGCAAACATGCTTCGGACGTTGCTTAATTCTGTTATCTTGAGACAACGCAGTATTCTCTTGCGGGTACACTGCACCATTGCCCACAGAAATTAAACAGGTCCCAATAAACTCTGTGCAGATACCTATTAATGTATTTGTTACACCAAGAGATATCATTCTAATGCCTCAGCAAAAAGTGGGTGCCTACATTAATGTAAAGTTAAATTTAATCATTTCCCATTCACTCGGTTCGTAAGGGCGGCTGGGGTAGCACGTTGATGCCCTGTTCGGGTCGAAGTCACGTAGAATCACAACTTATAGTACGTTACTGAGGCTGGAAGAGGAATTTCAGGGATCAGACCTGATAACCACAACATGAACAAACACATTACTATTGAGAAGATATGCGTGGTTAATTTTTTTCTCAAAGGCTTTGCGGAATTAACCGTTGAAGGAGAACGAAGCGCACGAGACGATTGTGGCGCAGCCCTTTCGTTGGATCTCGGAACTAACTGATCTATTCCCTTCGGTTCTCCAACATTATCATTCTATGTAAAACGGATTTACCTCCTTCGCAAATAAATCGAAGCTAATACTAATTTTTTTTCTTTTGGAATCACAAAATGTCTACAATAACTATTGCTGATTTTAATTTGTCAGTTTTAAAAACCACTAAATTTCTATTAAAAGCCTTAATGTTCAACCTTTTTATTAAAAACGGTCTGCTTTCAAACATTAATTTGGGATTTATTGTTTCCATTAATTAGCCTCGTAATTCTTTTACACTTAGCCGTAAATGCACGTTGGAATCAGGTATGCTTGCTAATTCCATGTGTTGAAAAATATCACATCACAACTAATTTTTTACTCTTAATTTAAAAACTGTAATGAAACTCTACTAAACTCTATATATGATGGGGACGGGGCCTTATGGCTAGTTAAATCTGTTGAATCTAGCTTTAAAATAAATTTCCAGTTTTTTAAAACCTCTCTACAAATTGCGTGTTATTTTCAGACCGGGTTTATCAACATCATACTCTCCTCTGCAGTTCCGCTGCAAAGTAATGGAAAAAGTAGATTAACGATTAGCACAAAAATAAAAACACCTGATTCATTGGAGTAAGGGGCATATCAACTATTCCAATTTTTTAGTGATTGGCGGTTATTCCAGAGCTGTGGTCGTTTAGTTTAAACCTGGGATTCCACTTATTTCCGGAATGAAAACAGGTTTACCCGATCCGTTTGTAAACACCCAATGGAAATACAGTTTCAATCATATCTTCTCTATAGTGGGCTTGTAATAATAATGCCGCTGTCCAATGCTAACAAATGCGAGCGGCCTAGGCATTGCTATATTAGTCTAAAACGTTAAATTTTATTAGGTTAGTGGCGGTGGTACCATGAGTCTTATTTATTTACATTTCTTTACTACGATTTAGTTTTCACCATGGCACGGTACATAATTAATATAGGAAAACTAATAAAAAAATGCAATTCAATGATTTTGAACTTAGGGTGTTAAAAAAAATTGCATGAGGAACGACAGTTTTAAAGTAACCGTACCGGGGAGGTTGACTAATCATTAAAACATATTATGAAAAGAGGAAATATAATATAATATCTGAATAAGATACTTACAGAGGTATAAACACGAAACTGTATTACACAAACGTTAGGACTATTATTCTATGTAAACCAAGATGAGCTAAAAAGCTAAGCGCCACATCCTATTTTCCATAACTTTTAGGTTTTATCGTTTCGTTGATGTACGTGGAATTTTAGTTTTTATTTTTACGCAAACCAGGTTAATAATGTATAGTTTTTAAATTTTGGTTGAAATATCTTTTCCCTTGCAGTCACAACATGAGTAATTAAATATAAATAAATATTCTGCTTCTCACTCTCTTCCATTGGAAGCATTAGCCTATTACTTTATATGAAGGTGTTTTGTTTACAACCCTTCAAATATTTTTTTAAATAAAACTTGACACTTTTCATATAGTTAACAGTACACGAGATTATCAGAGAAATGTCTATCGTGTTAACTTCATACATACAGAAAAATAAATGGTAAAAAATTCAAATTCTGACGTTCCCATTTATTTAAAAAAACATGTTAAGTTTGAATATAAAACTGAAAAATCTAGTATAAGTGTGGATAAGGTACATAATTTCTAGAGAAACTATGAAAAAGTGCAATTCTATGATTTCGAACTTGGGTGTTACAAAAGTTGAAGGATCAGTTACGTAACGTACCGGGAGTGACAAATAATTAAAACACATTATAAAAGGGCAAATATAGTAATATCTGAATAAATATTACAGAGTATAACAGAACTGTTTACACAAACGTTAGGATATTGTTCTATGTACCAAGATGAGCTAAAAAGCTAAAAAGCGCATCCTATTTTTAATAACTTTTAATTTACCGTCTGTGTGTACGTAGTTTTTAGTTTTTATTTTAGAAACCAGTTAAAATTATAGTTTTAAATTTGGTGAAATATCTTTACTTGCAGGTCCACACATGTAATTAAATATAATAAAATTCTGCTTCTCTTCTTCCATTGGAGCATTAGCCTATACATTATTTGGACCTTTATATAGGTGTTTTGTTACACCCTCAATATTTTTTTAAATAAAATGACATTTCATATAGTTACCGTACACGAGATTATCAGAGAAATGTCTATCGTTAACACATACCATACAAATAAATGTAAAAATTCAAATTCTGACGTTCCATTTTTAAAAAAAAACATGTTATGTTTGAATATAAAAACTGAAAAAATCTAGTATAAGTGTGGATAAGGTACATAATTTCTAGAGAAACTATGAAAAAGTGCAATTCTATGATTTCGAACTTGGGTGTTACAAAAATTGAAGGATCAGTTACGTAACGTACCGGGAGTGACAAATAATTAAAACACATTATAAAAGGGCAAATATAGTAATATCTGAATAAATATTAAAGAGTGTAACAGAACTGTTTACACAAAAGTTAGGATATTGTTCTATGTACCAAGATGAGCTAAAAGCTAAGCGCATCTTATTTTCAATAACTTTTAATTTACCATCTGTGTGTACGTGGTTTTTAGTTTTTATTTTAGAAACCAGTTAAAATTATAGTTGTAAATTTGGCGAAATATCTTTACTTGCAGTCACACATACCCTGTACAAATTTTCGTTTAACTTAGCTAAATTATCCCGTAGATATAAGTAATATTATACATTAAACTCGTATACCACATAAAATATCAGCAGACAAAATATGAAAAAATATAAACTAGTTTTACAACAAAACAAACCAAGCATAGATTCCAGAACTGTAATTTTTAGTAAGAGATGATGACCAAAGTCTACACAAAGTATATAATATGGACGCTTTTTATAATGACAGCAATGCATGTTAATTCTTGGTATAGAAACATACGTAAATAAAGGTGTTTTTATTTTGATTGTTCTGAATTTTTTTAGTCCGTAAGGAGCGGGGCATCTTGGGTCTATGATTAACGTAAAAATTCAGTTAGAGCCATACTATATACATATTGATATTAATTTATTTTCAGAAATTAGTGTACTAAAACGGCTTTAAATGTTATAAATCGTTACAAACTACTACGAAATATTTTTATATCTACAGTAGAAACTAATGTGCGCTATTGCGTGCTTGTGAAACGAAAAATTACTTTGTAAACTTTTAAATGCTTAAATAGGTACAAGAAACAGAACTTTGGATAAATGAGGTATGAGAAACTCTAAATGGTTTATCCTGTAACTTTAGAGGTAGTATTTAATTGTTCTCTTGTTTCTCTATTTCAAGACATATAGAACAACACCTTAAACAGCATTCGAGGTAATAATTGATGTAAAATTGTTTTAAATACTGTATGCAATTTGTTAATATACCTAAATTCCACATTAAACATACAAGGTAATGGACATAATAAAAAAAAAAACAAATTGATGGTATAATACTTTTATTGGCACATGAAGATTTACCAATAATAACCAAGTCACTATTAAGATTTCCCATGCAGTCAACACTTATAGACACATTGTATTCGGACAACAGGGGACACATAGTGTGCTGCGGTTTGTGACAGTGGACTACTGTACTTGACAGCTGGCTTTTATGTGGCGTCCATCACTGCAGCCACATCTTCTCCAGCGCAACAGGGAACACATCCAGCTGCAGCGCGATAGTACTTACAAACTAGTCTGTTCACCTTACGTAGAAGAAACAACTTACAAAACAAAGAGGAATTGTGGAGGCAAAATTGAAAAACTGTATTCAAGCAAAACTATAAAACTGATCTGTTCGAGGACATCTAAAGTATATTTTTTATTACCTGTTCTACTGTTTTATAATGTCTAATTTTTGCTTTTTATAATTTTTAAGTACAGAAATGCTTTAAGCGTTCATTCTGTTTTCATCTGGTAATTTTTCTGCAATCAGCTTTCGTCAACAACGTGACCTTTGGACACGTTAAAAACATTTGAATTTGCGAAGATGTTAGTTGTAATGCAGTATACCACTTTGTTTTTCTAAGAATCCACCACCATACCATTTCAAAAATATATCTCAGGGGTTTTAATTTTTGTCGACACTCAAAAATAAATAAAACTAAAAACTAAATTCTAAATTAAAATAATCGTTACTCCATAAGGTATCAAAATGAAAATCATGTTGCGATAGTTATATTCACCACACAAATAATCTTCTGAGAATGGGAATGAACATTCACCTAGCTGTTACAGTACAGAATCTCTGTCATAGAATAAACTCTCTGGAAAAACATTCTGCCTTCTCAGCATGTTTAAAATTGTAATACATAATTCGTAAAATATTATCGAAAATTTCACTTTGTATATCGACATATTACGCGATAAAATATTACACAAGGAAATGTACAAAAGAAATAATATAAAGAGTTTTAAATTATTTTAATTTAATATAAAAAAACACTTGATCACTAATTTAATTTTAAATAGAATGTATAAGAAAAGCTTTGGAAATAATAATTTATTCATAGTATTTTACTACCTTTTTGTCCTGCCTACACAAAACAGAAAAATTTGAGTTAACCTGGGAAGAATAGACAGACACAAACATACTCATTTTAATTTATTTTACCGTTAAAAACCTTTCGCTTAAAAAACTATATTTCCACGAAATCCAGGAACATACTGAAAAAGAAAAGGAGGTCCCTTTTATAAAAATAAGCATAAAATATAATGGAAGAGATGGTTTTGAATCAAAGTTAATTTTTTGTTACAACTTAAACCACAATATCTGCATTCGATAAAAATTAAAACACTTTAGGTGCAATCTTTTAATGTTATATTTAGTCTCCGTAGCTACCAATAATGATCTAATATTATAAAAGTTCAAGAGAGTATGAATAGAATCTAATAACTCGATCGATGCTTTTATTGATTCACTTGCCCGGAAGATGGCGTCGGAAATATCGTACGAATAAATTACTTCGTATTTTTAGACGTGTCCGGGTCATTTCTTTCACGTATAGCCTTTATTATTTTATCAACACTTGTTTCCCACCAATAAATTATTTGGAAACTATACATTTCTTGGTTTAAACACCATTTAATCTAGTTAAAATTGTTTTAGCTGAATGTAAAATGAAAACTTATTGGTTGAAAATATTTTAATTAGCAGTTTTTATACGAGCCAAAAGATAACTTATTGGCTTATAAGTAAGCGATAAATTTGAAAGTGTCAGAGGTTTTTATTTTATTTGGCTGCAGAGAACACACCGTGGGTTCAAAATTATATTAAGCTATTTTATATTGTTATCCAGGCTTTATAACAATATTAAGTTACCTTGTATAAGTACCTTAATCCAGGATTGGGATATGGATGTTTTTACATTAAAATGATGCTCTTCATATAAAATTAACAGGTTATTAAGTGAACTTCTTTGACAACCACGGAACCATTTCCGTATTACTACATTTATGCTTGCCTTGTCCAGCTACTTGTATGTTACTTTGGGCTATGGAAAAGATGAGATACAGCTATTTACAGCTGATAGTCAATTACAATGCTGTTTGGCTGATATTTTTTGTGCTGCATTTAATGTTCGACAAATGAGTTGGAAAATTGACCATTGATCAATATAAGAATCTTGAGAGTCGAATTTTCAATTATCCAATTACGCGTAATTTCAGGTCTAAGTGGCTCGGAATCTATTTCAACTGAGAGGCATTTTGAATTCTGTGGTCATAATTACCTATCTATTGGTTGGTCTCTTCCACTTTCTTCAGATGGCTTTTTATAGTCATCAAAGCTCATTGCCAACCTGCAAAGATAAAAGGAAATCACTCGTTTTGTTTTAGTTGAGATATTCTGCCGATACAAAATACAATTTTTAGCCGCGATAGTTTTCGTACAGGCAAATTTTAGAGTGAATAATAGGAGTTAGTAAATATAATATATAAATATAGTGTGTAATTCATATATGTTTACCTGGGAGTTATTTTTACGAACCCATAATAACGAAAATAAACCAGAAACCATCCCTTATATATCAATTTATAAGCTTAAAATGGACTAACAACAAAAAAAAATTAAAAATATAAAAAACTATTTAAAATGGCTACTAGTGTGAGATTGAGACTTTCAATCTCAATAATTTAACTTTATGACAAAGGGATAAAAAATGTTTCCTGACGTCTAGGTTCCTCTATAGCAAGGAAAAATAAAATCTGATAAAAAAAAAGTTTTGGTTTTCATATATTTCTTATCTTTCTATAGGTTTTCAATGAGGCGGACCAGTTTGGTGTGATTATACAGTGAAGACCGTTTGTTTCCAGGCTCAACGCTGCTAACAATCAGCAGGAGCGTCCGTTATTGTCCTCCAAACTAAAACAGTTGGAATTACAATAAGGATCTGCGTGATAAAAAATTAACGTATTTTTTAAGCTTTAAGAAAAAAGTATACAATGGTTTTAGTCTATGGCAATCTACAATCATCACTGTCTAATAGAAGTAGATTTAACCTATTTCTACGTTTTTTCAGAACGTCACCAGAATCTGAAAAATAAAAAATAACGCTGTGAGCTCGAATAGTAAATTATAAGTAAGTTTTGTATCTGTCAACTTTAGGAATGATGAAGGGGAGGAATAAAGTTTGCATATCCTGCCGAACAGTTGTCGTCATTGCAAAGGACTGTAAAGATAATCAAATGTCCTTAAATATGACATAGTGGCCATTTATGGAGGGTCTTACTTTTGGCCATATATCTGATTAATCACTGAATACTAAACAACCATAAAAAAAGAATTACCAGGAGAAAAAGGTGGTAAGAGATGGTAAATTCTCTTTCCAACCGGACAGTTGTCCAGGGACACCAAGGACTTTAAAGATCGCTAAAGTTTGCTTAAATACGACATTGTGACAAAAGTAGATTTTTACTGTACCGTTAGAGCCTAATACCATTCTGTAACAAAACAACATCAATAAATGACCAAGGATGGATAAAGTTTGTTTAATCTCTTTCCAACCGGACAGTTGTCAGCCACCAAGGGACTTTAAAGATCTCTAAAGTTTCTCTAAAGAATTGCAAAAATAGTGGTCAGTTAGTAGGTTTATACTGCCCGTAAATCTGTTTTAAATTCTGTACTAACTATAGTGTAAAAGGGATTTACCTACAAAATTTGACATTTTATAATAATATTTCTCAATCTTGGACCAGTGGAAAAAAGTATGTTACATAATTTGTAATAATACATTTAATATCATTATATAAAAATACAGTTTTTAGTATATTTTAAAATATTCTATAACCTTACCAAAAAAAAACAATGTAACATAATTTGAGTGTAGTAGTAAATAATGTAAACTTTTCATGATAATCCAATAATGTATATGTTGCATAAATATGTTAATTTTTGAAGTGTTTAAAAGTAGTCTTTTTATACGTCTTTTAATTATGATTTAATTACGTTTTGACACTTGATCAACGACCTCTTATATTAATTAACATCTATTATAGTTAAATTTTAATTCTAACTAAAAAAAGAAATATGTAACGGGGCCGTGTTAGGTCTTAACAGACGTAGGTTATAAA
>NW_025786043.1:0-18941 GCF_021130785.1 Homalodisca vitripennis | reverse complement strand
TCTTATTTTTACTAATCGCTTCCTAGGTTCACATTATAATAATGTAATAAAATTCAATTTTATTGAAAATACCTTAGTTTTACCCCATTCTCCATATTATTACCTAATAGAAATAAAAAAAAAATGTTTTGTAGTTTGTAATTGACTTATGTGTATTAATATATTATGTATATGTTATGTTTTCGTTTTATTTTCGAATCATTTTATACGTAACGTAAAAGTATGTTTGAGTAGGAATTTTGAACCATCTTCGAAATCCGTATTGGGCAAATGATAATGAAACCCTTTTTCACAATTTTCATAGTCTCACAGATTCAGATTTTTAGTTCAAATCCTAAACAATAAACAAATTAAAAGACATGTCCATTAGTGTAAACGATCGTAAATAATTCTACTCCCCCTAGTTTACAAAGTTTACATAAAAAGTGTTTAAGCTGTTATTTATTGACGACTCTTGGGATTATTACCCAATATTTTACAGTCGGATTGTCTCCTTTATTTCCTTTTGAATGACAGTCATTTTGAAAGCTTGATGGCACAGCGTTTTAAAACTGGATCTGCGCATTTACGTTTATACGCTTCCCAAAACCATTCTTAAATTGTGTAGTTTCTTAAGAATGGGACTAGTAAAACTTTTTTCATTATTAATTAATTCTTGGAATTTTATCGCAGACACTGCTTGCAGCAACGTTTAAAACAGAAAAATACAATTTTGCGAGAAAAATAGCTCTAACATGAATAACTCTAAATTACATTTTAGTATCACAATTAAATGATTTAATTAAAATGGTCGGATTCAAATAACAAAAAAATCATAGTGCAATAGACGGATCTTTTTATTTTACAAATTTCAAGTCTCATGCTTATGCAATGCTTATTGACTTTCGGTCCCTTAAAGTAGCGATTACTGGAGGTTCACGTTGTCGTTGTCACTGGGCGACTTTTAAATGCTTTTATTCCACAATGGAAAAACAGAGGAAATGCGTTTATATAATATTGTCATTGTTATTTAGTTGTTAAATTGTACATTAAAAGATTTTATTCTATCATATAATTTTCTTATCTTTATGTATTTTTTCATCCATCTAGTATGCATATATCTAGAAGACATAACAAGTAAAACCTTGAAATTATGTTTAGTTCTTTAAACATAAATAATGTGTTGTTATTATCACCAATTTGTTGATTTACACTTTCCGAGCTATTTCATTCAATAACATTATGTATACTTGTTATGTTCTTTGCGACTCAAAACAATAAAAAACCCTTTGATACATTCATAATTAAGATTGAATAAGAGGAATTATTCCAATGCTGACGACAATGTTTTACGTGACTTGTCTCTTTATACAAAACACATTTAACTTGTTTACTTAATGATATTTTATCCACTGCATTGTGAAAGACATATTTTCTATATCGCTATAAAAAAAGAATAAAACGTTTTTAAAACTTAAAGGGGAAAATTTTTTTGTCATGTAAAAGATTTTCATTTACTTGATGAATATCACTTACAATGGAGAGGGTGGTTTACGACCCAAGAAGCAACTTTATAGTTCCATGTTGTACACAGCGTGGTTTCAACGCCTAGTACAATTCTCCGTAACTGAACTGCCTGTTTCCTGTGATTCCCATAAATTTAAGTAATTGGATTTTATCAAAATTTGCAATATCTAGAAATGTAGTGCACAATACAATATAATACTGAGCAAACAGCACTATTGTTTAAATAGATGAATATGTTGGTTATAAAATATTTACCATTCAGTAGTTTATATTGTAAGCAAACTCTAGGTTGAGATACGTTTCGACAAACACTTCTTTACGTAATAGTCTATTTCACAACCAACAAAAAATGGGATTGTCCATATTGCAATTCTTAGTATTATTTATCAAGTACCCATTACCAAGTATCATTCATTAGATGAATATTGGAAAGATACATATCACCCAAATTTCTTGACACTACAGGGTAAAAATAAAATACTAAAAATATATAATATTAAGTAACTTTAACTAAAAAATACACCTCTGTATTTTTATTGGTTTCAATGTACATTTCGGATTCGAAGAATCCATCTTCAGGTACGTGTAGAGAGTCTAAGGTAAATAAATAAAGGTAAATAAATAAGTAAACCAAATTGACATGTGTTTTAAAAATTTCTTGATGGCTAAATGTTTTATTAATTTTTTATTTACGTATATATATATATATATATATATATATATATATACTTATATATATTCTTATTTTTATATCCGGTTTAAAACCATGAACTCCTAATGGTGGATGGAATTCCGAAGATGGATTCTTTAAATCTGAAATTATTGGTTCGTTATAACCCAATACAAAATACAATGATGGTTACATATTAAATAAAATTAAATATATAAAAAACAAATATTGTAACAAAATAGTACTTTTTCTAGTATTTTTATTTTTCAAATTTGGCACCTTCAAACGAGTTATACGTATGATCTGGTTTATTGCAAACAATAAATGTGGCCAAATATATTTCCTACAGTTGAAGTCTGGGATGCCATATTTGATGTGTATTGGGCAGGCATTAAATAATCAGATGTTGGGGAGATCACAACGATTATACGTTGGACTGGTATAGACAAACTTAGCGGGGCTGATGTACTGCTTTTATAGCGCTGTATCTTGTTGTTGATCGCTAAGCGGTGCGTAGTAACCGTGTATTGATACATTATGTACGCAATAATGAGTTTAGTGTCCATCAGTTGTATAGTCTCAGGTATTTTGTATATAACTGTATCTTGTTTTAGATATATTTTTAAAATTTTTTAAAATTGTAATATAAGTAAAAATAGTGTTCTTAAAAATAAATAAACATATGTATTTTATTAAATTAAACTTTAAATTTGTAATTGTTTTCGTATTAATTTCAAGATGTACAGAATTCAAGAGGCACAAGTTACCTACTTACTACTTTGCTTTCTAAGCCAATGAATGATGTGAACTAACAAATTCATAACATTAAATACAAAAATATTACACGATTGATTATATTTACATTCACCATAAATATACCACAAAAAAATCGAAATTTTTTATAATGGAATGATAAAAATTCGAATGTTTTGTGCATCTGAATACAATCTCTAAACTTGATGTTAACATCACTTGTTTTTATGAACAGTTTGGAACGGATCTGGTGCAGCAGCTGTGATGTGTAAATAGAGCTAAGTACCAGCACTACAGCTGTCGGTCTTTATACTGATATAGGGGTCACGTGACTCAAAGGACGTTACTAAGGGCTGGACACTCCTTTGACATGTCTGGAGTGACAACATATTTTATTTCATATACAAAATATAGTTTGATTTTACAAAAATATAAACTTGAACCAATTGAGTATAAAAATACTTTTGTAATAATGGAAAATTTTAGATTATATACTATTTGTATAGTGAATTGTATTAATTTTAAGATACGGGTGAACGAGACTAATATGTACAAAAGGGGGGAGCATTGTATTTCAGATACAGAAATTTTGTTACACTAAATAGTAGGCCTCAGACAACTAGTGTATATTAGTCTTTTTCAAATCGTATGTGTGCCAAACGGGCCTATACATCTAATAATTCCGTTACTTGTCTAACTGGCCAAGAGTTTATGCAAGCGCCTACAAAGAAGTTTAACTTTTCATAGTGAGGATTACTATGTTCATTTGATCCAATCACTATGATTAGATATCCCATCACAATTGAAAGATATCCATCACTGATTGTCACCTACAGGGCTAATTGAAACTTTTGTCAGCACTCGAAGCCTATCCATTCGTGGTAATAACAAAAAAATCATTTCTATCTCCGTCTGATAGCAAGATATGTCAAAAAACAAGCGATTAAAAAACAAGCTTTATACCTGTCACATATAAGTTGGAATAAAGGAAATCATTTTAGTGTACGACTTGTTCATAACCGGTTGCAACAGAGGAAACCTAGTAATGGTTTTACGTGACTTGTATCTGTATACAAAACACATTTCAAACTTCTTTATTCAATTGATATTATTTTCCCAAATGCATTTAAAAAACATACTTTGCTATTGCTATCAAAAAGTTTGAACTAATTATATTTTTTATTAATTTGGAATAAAAAAAATATTTTTTCCATAGTATAATGTCTGAAAGTTATTTTATTTACTACATGAATAACACTGACCAAGGCGAGAGAGTGGTGTTGGCACCCAGAACCAACGGGTAATCACTATTGAAGTCCTGAAAACTATTAATTCTTATCCGGTCTGATAACAAGATATCTAAAAAACAAATAGATATAGGACATTAAATTGGTGCGAATAAAGCTTCATTTCTTTTATATATGCGAAATTACTGTGTTTAAATTGATTGGGTGCATGTTTACTTCATGGGATTTGTCTGGTTAACGTGTCTATAGGAAGGTTAATTTCCAACAAACCCTTTGATTTTAACAGATGCACAACTCCCTCAAAGGCACCTATCCAACCCAGACCCGTATATTATGGCCAATACCCTCGAGACAAATTGACGCATCTAGGCATTCCTCGAACACCGAATCAACAAGATTATTCAGCACTGCTGAAAGGATCACAATTCTTACAATTCACTTATATTATAAATTTAAAATTCTCTTAATATAGAATATAATTATTCCTATAAATTATTAAACAAATCTAGGAAGCATCCTATAGTTAGGATTGACTTTAAATTGGTTTTATGGGCAACCATAACGGGAAAGAGATAATTACAGAATAAATACATTTTAAAACGAATTCAATAAACCTATAACCGATTCTGACATTTTGGTAAATGTAGCCTCACTAATCAAATATATCAAACATATTTTATAGTGATTTGGAATGTAGACTAATTATTTATTATTAACTAATATTCCAACCCAATTTAATTATCTAAAATCTGAATGCAATCGGAAAGTTATGTAATGTGGAAACATTTTAATATGTAGAAATTTAAATTTTGTAACAAACCTGATTTCTAATAGAATTAGTTGTATGATACGTCAATTTGAGTTAACTTTGATATATATATTATTGAGATTTATGCCAATCTGTACAACGGACATATTGAGATTGAAATGAGCTACAGATGAAGCTGCATGTAACCTCAGCGAGGCCTTTTATGACACGTTGTGTGGCGTTCTATTCTCTTTTTGATCACGCTCATTAACACCTCTTCACGTCCTAAGCATAACAACCTCTGGGAAACTGTTTTTTTTTTATTACTTCAAAAGAATTGCCTGCTTGAGCAGACAGAGGGTTCCCACAGTATCAGGCTGTTGGTTTAGCTGCACCAATGATGTATTTCCTTTCTTTTAATATGTTATTTTTCACCACCTTCTATATATATGCAGTCTCGCTGAAATTAGCCATGGCCGTTAACAAACAGGGTGAGGTGGAGATTCACACTCCCGTTAATCTCTCTACCTATTCTCCCAGGTCTCCGATTCAACGTACTCAGGATTTTAGCAACCATAGATTCCTCCAATCCGTCATGGTGCGCACTCGGGCTTCAGTTTTATTTACATCTTCGTTCACTATGTATATCCGCTTTCTTTCAAAGCGAGCATGTGTGTCAGAAATAGCGACCTTCTCCTCGAGGACAGCTGTTTGTGAACACTTCTGTAAACATGTGCGATCCGGAGTTATAATGTTCCACAGGTTCATTCCTCACTAAATATGAAAAATTTTCCTCTATAAATTAGAAGTAATATTAGTGTTAACTGCAAATAATTTAAGTGTAATATTGCTTTATTATAAAATGAATTTACTTTTCAAAGTGCAATAGTGTTATTAATGGCTTAATTCAAGACTAGACTCAGAATAACTATTTCACTCTTGGAAAAACAAACACGGTTTTTCACATTTTCACAAACAGCATCATTATTGTTTACGACAGTTTCATGGACCACGCAGTAAAGCCGTCAAGTGAATAAAGAAAACTTTTCAACATCGTTGCGCCCGGGTTTATAGCGCCTACCGTTTACGCTTGCGGTGATGTCCGCCGTTGTTAGTTCCTGCTTTCATAAACTTTATAAAAATAATAACTTTACACATAATTTGTGATATAATTGTGCATATTTAGTGCGTACCCATTTTACTAATTCCTTAAACAGTTTCAACAATACTTTTAATATACAATCATTCCGTCCGTTAAGCGTTCAAGGCATGAGTAATAACCCGACTCACTGTCTCTACCGTTGTTTAAAATACTAATATTGAGCACAGTCCGTTATTTACTCAGTTATAAAAATAAGAATTATTTTAGGTGTAACTAAATTATTATTAGAGATTTGAGGAAGTCTAGTCCATATAGCAATCCAATACTTTCCTTATTATATTTTTATCACATAAAATGCCACCAAATGAAACTTCAGCATAAGAACCAAAATCAACTTTCTATAATCGGATTATACTAACCAAACGTAAGTTAACCTGCAGAAAAACTTTGTATAGAAAACATACGTATCGTCGAAAGTAGGAATAAAACATAGAAATGTTTTTTTACTATACAATGCAGCGTAAGATTGCAAGGTATGCAATACAACTGCATATCATGTTAAGTATATCCACTTAATGAGGAGTTGTGGAAATATTCACTTGTGAATATTCAATATGAATGAAATAAACGCGATGAATTAGGTAAATCAGGAGGTCTGTTAGACATATGGCTAATAATTAAATTTAGAATCCTGAGTTATTAAGAACTTGACAGAACCATTCGTCTGTCCGATAGTTTGTTTCTTTGTGATAAATCACAATGGAAAGTCCTATACATTTGAACTTGTATGTATATGGCTTAAAAATATCGCTTATGATTTCAGGGGCCTAAAACATGTTGTTTTGCCTGTGCGATAACTCTAAAGAGAAAGTGTATAAAACTCATAACTTTGTAAACAGGATTCTGTAGGTCCTAGAAATAACCCTATTGATTATGGGGTCAAGAGAGTAGTCTGTCAGACAGCCCAGTCCGTTTACCTGTGCAATAACTCTCTCTACAGGAGGTTATTGAAAACGTAAATCTTGGTAGTTAAGTTTCTCTTGGTTCTTACCACTGTTAATTTTGGGACAACAAATCAAAGGAAAATTTTGTGTTAATGTCTATCCTTCTGCATGATAAACTATTGATAGGAAAAATCATAGATACTTGGAAATTGGTGTATTGTTTCCTCTTCGTCTAAGTAAGAAATATAATGAAGTCCGACCGCTTGTCTGATCGTATGTGTGATAATTATTAATTCTGGTCATAATCTTTTTCGGAATCTCCGTTTGTTCATTATAATTTTTATTATACTTGTATAACAAAGTAAAACCATACTTGCAACTGAGCCACACATTTTCAGATGTCCTGTTTTACTTCTCTTACATTTGCTAACACGTCATTGGGTTTAAACGTACACAGGTGAAGCTCTGTAATGAAGATTTTTACATTTCAGTTTATATTCGTTACGCTAGGACGGATAATTTGGCAAATATTAACATTATAATATAATATAAGGGAAAGTTTCTAGTAACATTAGGTGAGAAAAATTTAAGCGTACATACGTCACGCTTTGTGAAGAAGATAATGCGTGACTAGAGATGGGGAATTGCAGACATTCGTCTCTCAGGGGAAAGCAGCATTTCCTCTCTAACTGCTTTGGAGGGCCTTTAATTGGGCCTGCAAAGTGGCCTTACTTAGGCTTTTAGCTTTTTTACGCTTCAGTTATTATTCATTACACTCCACAGCCCCTTTGGTATTAACATCTATTATAATAAACAACCGTCTTTTCCTAAAATCTTACCTAAACTATTGGGTTTGTATGAAAAAGTTTGGATTGACTGCCATTATAACAGTGTCTACTCGGTGTGTGTATCATTGTCAATAATAATATTTATGTCTAACATTTTCTATAGCAGTGAAACTTGTTACTAATGTATTTTACATTTACTAACCTAAAAATTCATATTTCTTGAAATATAAATAAAGGGTTGATTTGTATTTATGTATCTAATGTTAATCCTCCAACCAGTTAAGCGCTGCTGCGAAGCCCGTGGGACCACACTAAAAACCTTGTACTATATGGGTTTGCTATAATTTTATATTGAACTACAGAACTATCTCCAGCTTTAGGAAATAATTAATTGTTATCGTGTCATAAAATTCAACATAGTGGATCGAAATACTAAAAAAAACCATTAAATATATCGAAACCATTTTTTAATTTCCATTGTTGAGTTTAACACTATAACAAAAAGTTGCAATCAGTGAGATGGTATTGAAATTAATTTTCAGTTTATTTACGGTACCCTAAAAGTGATTTTCATTGATATGAGCAAATTTTTGATTTCTAATTAAAATATTCTTTCGTTAATAATGTATTGAATTAAAAACTTCCAATATTTATAAGCAAGAAGAATGCCAATATGTAAATAGCTTTATGACTGTCCCATTAATTTTTAATCTTGATATTTGGACTAACGTTAACCTTAACCTTAGATTATAATAGAATATAAAACATTTAGATATCGGGGAAAATCTGTTAAATACATGTTATTATCATAAAACAACCATAACGTTCCCTTATGTAAATTTGGAAAAATACTTACTTTGATTAACCTTTAGAAATTTATGTTTATCTAAGTTGTTTAGTATTATCTGGAATCTTAAAGAACTATGCGCTGTACTTCTTCAATATGTTATAATGCAAAACAGGGCATCTAACATTGAAAATACATTAAGTCAGTTGAAGCAAACACTCTTCTAAAATGAGACGAGATTTAAAATATACACCTCTAGTTGTTTTCCATATGTTTTCCATTACTTCAAACAACATTCACAGATATAAATGTAGATTCTTTGGATAATGCTCGATGTAAAAGAAGTCCCAATTGCATATAGGATGAAGGTGATAAATAAATAACACAGAGAAATATTTTTAAAGTTAAGATTAATATTCATAACGAAAGCAAGCTAAAGAAAAATCGACATAATAAAACAATTTTTCAATTTTTAAAACTCTAATTACTATACACATGCGTTTACTGAACAGAAACTAATTAGAATGACTGCTAACTTTTCACATCTTAAATTAATTTTTAAATTAAAGATACTTTACTTGCAATAATTGTTGATAAATTCTCAATTAAGGTACGAGACGGATGTTATTTAAGAATCATAGCAACGAAACCACAAGAACAGATATTACAGAAAGTAATCCTCTCCTGAACGAAGGCTCTTATTCTGCTGTAAATTACGAAGATGGGATCTCTGGATAAAAACGTATTTTCATTGTGATCACGTGTAGGAACGTATTGGTCACGTTAATGACGTAATTCCAGAGATTCCACTCTACAATATTAGTACGACGGGCCTACGTGATCACCTTAACGTCTGACTCTTATTTTCTGAACTATAACACTCTTCCGAATACACAAAATGTTCCTGTAGTCATTGGTACTACTGAGTAATAAGTTTTTTTAATTGTTTGTTGCAGTCAAAAAAAAAATATTTAATGTACAATAATAATGTAAATACGAACGTTTTATTATCTTGAAAGTGAATACCTGTTTTTCCCATATATTATATTACATTACATAGAAACACTTTTTGGCGCGACAATAAAACTTGTACTTTCATTCAACACCCACTCTCTAATCTTTTCATTAAATCCACTTTTGAAAACTGTGGAATGGAATATATATATATATATATATATATATATATATATATGATATATATAAGTAGATATGAATATGGCGGTTCTAGCGCACTTTTGGCGACAGACAGAAAATCATAGGGGAATGAAATACTGTTTTAAAGGACAATATAGACGAATCTGTAAAATTCAAACAGTAAGGCTCGGTTTCTAGCTCACTTTTAGGGACTGGGGACCCAGACGAGTCCAGGACGGGAGGGGGGGGGTAAACGTGCCCGGCACAAACGGACTGCTCGAGAGCCGCATGAATTCCCCCCCCCCCCAATTGTGAAGATAATAATCAATAAAAATAAATACTTGTTTTTTTTTTTCGAAAAGGGAAGGTCACAATAAAACGAGATCTGTAACTCACGAATGAAAAATTGTTCCGAAATCTATAGCTGTTCTGCTTCTACTTTTTTTGAGAGCTGTCAAATCAATCTATTTGGTAAATGATCTGGCTACGACGAAAAATCTTCTACTTCTACAAAATTGATAGTAACACAGTCTTTATCTTTTATTAGTCCTTCTTTCCCAGAGTAACAAATCCAAGGTGTAATTTTTTCATTTTTTTTGTTTAAAATTTTCCTTGTTTAATTCTTTTTCTCATCCCAAAACAAGTCAAAAAATCTGTTCGGTAAAGTGTTACTTTCACAAATCTTCCAACTCGCGGGCAATTATTGTAAAAACCCGATATTTATCCTTTCCATTTTTCTCCTCAAATTTTCAAGAGTTCCTATGTCTTTCTTTCCTTTCTTCCAATTCATTTAACTTCTTATACTTCTCTTTAAAACTTACATTCTCCAATATCAATTTAACTCTTTACAAGAACGTTCCATTTAAATAGAAAAAATTTAAAGACGGAAAAAAAAAAAAAAATGAATATTTACGCTAACCTTCAACATCGAGAGAAGTCGGGGAGAATGTGGGAGGAATGTGAGGGTAAAATCCCGCATTCCTTTCAATAGAGGTTCCTCGTTTTGTTTAATTTCTAGCTCGACCACTAGGAAGCGGTCATGGGATGTGAATGGCTATTTGGACGTTTAGATATTTAGCTAAAATTCTTTTGGTTTTTTATGTAAAAATGTGTACTATAAACGGTGTATCATCAAAGATTTTTTGCCTACGAGGTTTATAAAAATCGTAGTCAAATTTCAATGTCCAAATAGTGAAAGATTCATAGGTTTTTTAAAAATCTTCTGTCTCGTAATAAACGTGTGTATTTAAAACCTACAAACACCTAATGTATTCTTTTGAAAAAAGGATAAATAATTTTGTCAACTGGTTCCAAGAGATTAAGTAAACAATTTTTGTTCTTGTTTTCTAAATTCTCGTAACTAAAATGTGTCTTGCTCTTCTTGTCTCCATATTGTAATTTCATAAGCAGATTCTATTCAAATATGTTAATTTAATTTCTCGAAATTTCTTAGGCTTAGGTCTTTCGTACAAAATTAAATTACATTCTCTACTAACTAATCTTTTATCTATAATTTTTCTCTCTATTATATAACACTTGTTAACAGTTGGGCATTATTTACTCATTCCATTTAAACAAAAACGATTTTTATAAATGGAAGTTTATCGGAAACTAAGTCTGCCGAGATATATAATTTTTCAGCGCAAATGTCTTGTGTTTAACATTTCTACAACAGAGATAAATAGAAATATATTTCATTCTTTATTGTATACTAACTATTTAGGATATTTTGTTTATGATTACAAAGATTATTCCGGAAGAAAATCGAGATTTTTCATCAGCGAAAGGGAGTATATTTTTGAAGTTTTAGAAGGAATGATAGAGAACAATTATGAACATCATTAAACTACTGAATTTCTCTCAATAATCGTTCTTAATCACGTCATATGATAAAAATATTCTTCAGAAACCACAACCACCATTCACCCAACAAATCGCGTTTTGTAACAGCATTTTGCAAAACTCCATATTGGTATAACATATAATACGTTCTTTGAAACTAGAAATATTTGTCACAACTCTTTGCCTTTGTATCAAATGACAATAAATGGGTCTATTTGCTATAAATCGCTTCACTTTGGGGACTTGTAATATCATTTCCATTATTTTTGTAGTACAACTTTTTTACACCAATCTTGATACATCTGATACAATGATTCTGTAAAAAAAGTCCACCGGAACATGTTTAATTTTTTGTAATTACTAATCTGGATAATAAGGAACCATTCAATTTTACTCTGTTATTTTTCACATTCAATCTATCAAACTTTGAAGGATTTTTTCTCTTTGATTATTCTGTCTATCTGTTTGAAACCTCTCAATGATAAACAAAGTTAGGATTGGCAAAGTATATTTCTATAGAAATACTTTGTGATATCGAGCACGAATATCAAGTTGTTCCGGAAATACTCCTTTTTGCTGCAATACATTGCCAATCTAGAAAATTAAATCTACACATGATGTTTTGAGATTTTGTAATTTCATCAATCAACTTAATTTTAACTCGTGGTTTTGTAATAAATCATCGGAACTCTTAATGAAAAACCTCGTTAATTGTAATTTTGCCATTCAACAGGCACTAACATTTTCCCAAGGTTGCACAGGTCTTCAGAATCAACATATCCATCGTCTTTCGCTCTTTATGAAAACTAATCGTATAAAAACCACCTTTATAGATTGGAAACACCTTTGTACATTTTCAATACAGGAATCCTAATGCCCGCAAAATGAGATAAAATTTCCAGCTGCTTCAAAAACACCAAATTTAAAATCTTGATTCAAAGCCATTAGAAGTTTGGAGAAATAACATCCACTTTTTGAAATACGAAATAGTTCCTTTTGATATTGTGCTTAATTGGCCGCACAGTTTTCGACTTCTTCTATCAATTTATTGTGTTTTCTGTACCTTTCAATTTCTTAGAAAATAAAACCGGTATACAAATTATCGATTAATCTAACCATTTTATCAAGTTCCAAGATATGCCTGTGACCATCTGTGTGTGTTTTTTGATTAAAGTTTCCAGGAAATATAAAAACTGGAATGTTTATGACGAGCAAAAAGTTATCTCACAAATCTCAATAATTAAACTCAGTTTTCTCTTTGTATCTTCGGTTCATTCAAATGTTGTTTTACATAATTGGATAGAAATTTTTTGTAAACTCCGCCCGCTTTCAATATCACTCAGCATCATTTTCTGTACGTCCGCCATTTAATAAGACGAGAAAAATTTAGAAATTTTAAACATCGTGTATAGAAAGATCTCCTTTTTCATCCGATCTATATGTACGTTTTTATACAGAAAAGATTGTATAAAAATTTACGTGAATAATAATTTAAAAAGATCTAGAGTTTCATTTTTAGATGATCTACTTCGCTCTATATTTCAGGATTCTGTCATTCCTTAAACATTTTTTGCGAATCTCGGTCTACATATTTCAATAAAATTTGCACCAGGAGATAGTAACCGCTATCTATAAATATTGGTTCCCATCAAAACTGTATCTTTATTTTCATCCGAAAAAACTTTAATACTCAAAGTAGGATTGATAGGAGGCACAAAAGAACAGTCCTGCACATATGATTTTTTCTTATTTCTTTTAAATTGATAATGTATATATTTTCTTGACACTGAAACTCTGGGGACTAGAGGTTTGATATTTAGCAATGTAATATACCAATTCAATTTGTTTATCGTATAATCTCATCATTATCTTCGAGAATAATTCATATTTTTGAAGTATAAGAAATGTCATTCCCAATGTTCTCTTTTTCAAATCTCTTTCGTTGTTGCATGATATAAAAGATCGAGAAGCACTGTAACTGTCCCGCCAATCTCTATTTATTAAGAAAAAATTTCAAGTTTTTTTTTTTATTTAAAATTTGGCCACCCCTTTCCCTCCTTTTTTTTAGCGTTACATAATTCAGCCACATTTCTCCAGAGAATTCTTTTAACTCCATTGATATTTTGCGGTAAATATTTTATATCATTTGTTGCAGTTTTTTGCCTTACATCCTCACACAATATATGGAGCGCCATTATATATAAGGAGAAATTTTCGTCATTCATAGCCGCATAATCCATTAAATCTGATTGTTCGATTGGCTCTAAACACCTTATAACAACATCCTTCTTTAATAATTTATTAAAGTTTTCTTCTAATTTTTGAATATTTGACACCGACTCTTAAGACATCATTGTATTCAAACACAATTTATGACCAATATTCTCAAAAGTTTTCGAAAGCATCTAAGACTAAACTTATCAAAAGATCTCTTTCACAATCTAGGTAAGTTCTTTTTTCATCTAATTTCACCAACCATCGTCTACTGATTCTTTATACTTCTCTCTTCATCAGAGTTTTTCATATAGGACTTCTGTTGTAGTGTATAAATCTTTTAACATGCTGTTTATGATTCTCATTAATTTGGTTTTAGTTCTATTAAAACATTTTTAATAGGATCTTCATAATTGAATCATGTACTACAACATACATCCAAAGTGGATTTAATTCCTTTACTAACACCGCTAATTCTTTTTTCCTCTTAAAATCTAATGGCATTTTTTAACATTTCGGATTCATGTAAATCAAACAATATCGATGTTTTCTGATAATTTTTAGAGGCTTTTTTAAAAATCTTTGTTCCTTTAACAACAACATCATGTTTGTTAATAGAAACAGGTGCGAACACCGGACAATTTCTTTTTTTATGTAGGCCCAAAAACTAACATCTCAATTCTTTTTCAACTTTAATCGCTTTCAGTAATTTTATCAGCTTTTTCGATATAACAAGGGACTATTAAATTGGTAAGATAATTTTTTTTTACACCCATCATTCGATTTCTTTGTCTCAATGTTTTTATCTTGTATCAGGCAACTTCATTTTGAACTCATGGAAACTTTGCAAGTTTGTTCATCATATATTCTGCTTTGTAAAAATCTTCAATCTTTTTTGTTCGACAGCAAACATAATCTGAATCTGGGAAGGTTTTGTAATATAAATTTTTCTAACTTGTTATCAAACAATTCTCAATATTCAAAAATTCAAACTATTATCTACATTTTGAATTAATTTGTGTTTCCAAAATACGTCATATAAATAAGATAATAATATTTTGTGTGAATCCATATTCTATTAAGCAGATAATTTGTTAATCAACTTCTTTAAATATCTTTACCATTACTCAGTTACATTCAACTATATCAAAACTTCATAATATGAACACAAATTGGGGGATCTTTATATATCTTGAATCTGAGAATCATTGTAGTAGGAACGCTTTGATTTTTTCAAAATATTTAATCAATTCTATAGGTGGTTTGTCCCTCAACACTTCTTCCATACGAATCCAAAAAATAACATGCATTCTTATCATTTTTTATAAATTAACAAAAATCCAATGGCGTTCCACTTCCCATCCATAAATAAATCAGTAGGTCTAAATTCACAATTCCCCACATTCACAAATCGTTCTTACTCGACTCGCGAGAGACTTTTTCGCGAGGTACATACGAGAGATGTATCTCGCATGAAGATTCCTCTAGAAATATGTTTAAATATTTTTGCAGATTTCATTCCTCAATTCCCCGAATGGTTAAAGGTTTAAATATGTTTGGGGTGCCTTTTTTGATTCAATTGGGTTTGTATTTCCATCCTAATTTCAAATGTTTATTTTGACATCTAATGCTCTAGATCCTGTAACATCTTCCAATCTTTATCTAACCTTTTTAAAATGTTTCGTAACAATAGGAATCACATCTGGTTTTTAACGATTGGAGCAGCTTATACGAACACTGATAAGCAACTACTTTTGGTGTAATATCAACTAGGATGATATTTTCTTCCAACATCTAATTTTAAATCTTTCAAAAGTCCCACCATTTTTGAGTTCTTTCAACTGATTATAAGAAAAACTATTCTATTCTGGTTCCTTTATTGTTTTTCTTATGTTTTTCGAGTTTATTGTATTTGATTCTATTTGGTTTAAAAAATATCTTATTTTTCGCCATTGTTTAGTTGATCTATTTTAAATTGAATAACTAACGGAGTATTTTCTTCTTAAAAGCGGATTTTATTTTTTTCTTTCTGATTTTTTGCTGAAGTTTACGGCGCCTCGCCTCCTCCATTTATATAGTGTCTAATAATCGCTCGCAGATGTCACTTTCTGTTATCTCTTCGATTCCCATTCGCCTAGATTTATCTCTTTCAAAAACATTGCTCTCCAGCTGTTGGAAGCGCAACAATTCTATTCATCCGTAATACTAGCATCCTGTTTGTATAAAACAATCTATCCAATTTTTTTTTAGTCATTATCTGGCAATATACTTTATTCTGCGATATGTTCTGGAATTTGTGTCTCTTATGTTTTGACATAAAAAATATCGGACAGATCTTCTATTTTGCCTGTTCTTTAAATATGCATCTGGTTCTTCTTCTTGGAGCAGGGATATCGAAATGCACAGGTAACGTCATGCGTACTTAGGCAAAGGTCGTGTTTGATTATAGAAAAGTCCCCTTATGAACTTTTGATGTTACCTTTACGTAGCCCTATATATTCCGCTCTGGATACATCCAGGAAATGATTTAATTCTATGAGAATACAAATTTGAGAATTTAAACTTAATTTTCTTCCAACGATAAGAAATATTTTGCGAAACATGCATGGCTTATCCAATGGGATTTGCACCTGAGGGCGTCATGATTCATTAGGCTCTGCAGATTGTCTCTTTCTGTTTCCTTCGGAACCTGCTAAAGTGTTTTTCTTCTCTGATAGTATACCCTAGCTATACAAAGCATACCACTAGATTAAAATGCGCTATATTATCAATTAACAATGAGTCTGTGCACGATGTGATATCGCTATTATCAAACCTTTCTTTTTAATATTATTTGGCGTTCATTCGTACTGCTGGAAAACGTTTCATAATACTTAATGAATCATTAAAAACTTACCTTTTTTTAAGTTCCTCCTATACTGCGAAATTACGATGCATTTTCTCTCAAACACCGTTGACGTCATCAGGTATCTGTGCATTGGCGTTTTGTGGGAGGATAAATTAAAAAAAAAATAAAAAAAAAATAAAAAAACATAAATCAAGCGACAAAATAACACGTAAATAAATAATAAATATAAGTACAAAACATGAATCGATACGTCTACATTTCGCCGTTCTGGACTGACGGTGTAACTACTGGAGGAAGGAACTTGTCAAAATGGACTTTGTTCACCGACCATTAATTTACAGGTGCATTTCCGTGTCAAACAATGGTCTGTCACTTTATTCCTGTATTTATTGAACACTTTTATATTATGTTTCATCTTTATACGATGGATGCATGGCATACATTTTCCTCAAATTATTTCTTGTCTAGGTGGAAAATAAAATTCATGCCAATTTTTAGTCTGTATATGTAATCGTTCTAGATATATTCTGCTGTTAGTTAGGATATATAGTAATATGATAAGATTTTACTGATAACGTTATCTGTACAATTCTTCCGTAATTGTTCTGATTCAAAATATTAAAAAATACTTACTGAAATCTAGTATCTCGCGGAAGATACTAGTTTTATATGCTAAACATTTTAAAAAATGTTTCCATTAATGTAGGCTGCATTAGAAAAGTTTTTCTCCGTTTAATGTTTCTTTGTAACTATTTTGAATTCCCTGTGCGTAGAAAAACAAGACACACATGCTTAAAACTAAATAAGGATTTTAGAACTTACATACCAATTCACTTTTAAATATACTTAATGTAAATTAACCCTTTATTCCCAAAAAGTAGAAAGAAAAGATTTTAATGTTCGATAACCTTAAAATTATATTCCAGATAGGGTATCAACATTTTGAATTTATCTGGTTCAGTTTCATCAACAAGCAATAGCTTCCGAGCTATATAAACAGTTGATGAGCTGATGTGGCAGATGACAATGTTGACCGCAATAAACGGCCTATCACCGAGGGCAGGAACATTGGCTATAAATCTCCGCGGTCATAATAATCCTGTCCTTCATCTTGGGCTTCTGGCTTCAAGCTTGTACCAACTTTGGTTTCTGATCTGATATATTTGTTCGGTACTAGCTGAAAGATTGTTTCTTAAAAGTTTCTATTTTAACTATTAATAAATAAATTCCATTTTGTGTTAAACGAAACAATATTTCAAAAGAACTTCAAACACTAAATGGTGCACACCATTAATTTGTTAATAGTTTAAAATAAATTTTTGAGTGAATAAGTTATTTTAAATATAATTTTATTTTATTTTTGAAAATTATTAAATAAACAATTCTTTGAGAAACCATACTTGTAAATTATTCTAAAAATTGCTCGACATAACAGTATTTCACTTTGAATGCGTACATTCATACAAAACAAGTCAGAAGTTATAACAGCTTTTACTGTTTTTGATAGTTATTATCGTAAAGGTAGTTCTGTATCTACAAAGACATACCAATAAATGATATTTAAAATATTAATTTATCATGATCCAGAGCAATTTTTCCAGAGTTAAAAATGAACGAGTAAATTTAGTGCACTATACCTTTCCAAAGTGTAATAAAAAATGAATAAGGATAAAAACGTGATAAATATTAATTACAATTGGATTAAATTACAACAAGATGAAGTAACAAAATATACTTATTGAATAAAGTGTATAGATATCTAAAGAAAAAAAAATAATATTTTACATAGTTTTAGTAATAACAAATAATAAGTTTACAACGTAAAGTATCATGTTAATTGTTCAGACGTCACAAATGTTTTCTCTTACTTTAACACTTTTGCCATGGTGGGACAGTGAATTTTTTATAAATATGCACTAGAACTAGTTTGCTAATTTCATAAAATATGTGACTTTTGAAAAGTGATCTTTCTTATTGCAGTTATAACATAAGCTTTGGTGAGGCTTCTTGTAAAACCTACTAATCTATATGACACTTCATTCTCGAAATATCCTACAGACAAGTGTACAGGCAAGCAATGATACCGTAAAGAATTATTTTACATCTCCAGGGAGACAAAATAAAAGTTATCAGCTTACTGATTGATAGTGTTAATGAGTCTTAGTCAAATTTCATAGTTAAAATAAACTGTCATTAAACTCATCATGTCTATTTAAAAAAGAAGTTTATGAAAATGTATTGTGAATATTAAATCTTTTTCGAGATTATATTATTATATGACACATGAATTTTTCTAATAAGTTGTGTTTCATAGCAGTATTCAGACATTAAAAGTTCTGGTGAGTTAAGGAGGGTACT
>NW_025786042.1:0-18012 GCF_021130785.1 Homalodisca vitripennis | reverse complement strand
GTTTATTGCGGGGAGGAAAAATTTGATTACCCTATTTTCAACAGCATCCAAAAAAAGTATCGGTTGTTTAAACATATTAGATATATTCAAAATTAGCGGGATACCGCATTCTTGAAACCCTAATGATTTCATACAAAATCTCAAAACAGAACTGGATTGATTATTTGTATAAATTATCTCAAAATTATAAAAATTATTTTCCATTTATTCAAAATAAAATATTTATGAACGTCTCCATTCAATACCGCCTATCTATAAAACGATCATTCTTAAAGAGACCTTATTCAATCGATGGGCACAGCTGTTTTACTTAGGTTAAAACTGTTTAAAAGATACTAAACTATTTTGTATTTTTTTATAAATTCAAACTGTACTTTTTTTGATGAAATCCATCAACGCCATAAGACGCACAGACCACTTTAAAAAGATACGCTTGCACAAGGCTAGGAGGCCACAAATCAACTAATAAAACTCTCAACCGTTGAGCATGTTAGGTGTCTCTCGGATTGTGAAAGCATACCTTTAAAGTTGGTTTTTTCTCGCTAGTGCGTTGAAGGATTTCGTTGAAAAAAAGTACGAAATCAAGCCACAGAAGAAATTTTGAGTCACCCTTTTTTTTAAACCCCCTGAAACATACACATTATCTTAAAAAATTGTAATCGTAAAATCAGTCAAATTACAGGTATTCTTATTCTACAATAAAATTAATAAGAATTCACAGTTTTAACAATTAATATATATGTATAATATTTAAAATTTTCAATATTTATACAACTAGCTTTTATGTTTACCTAATGGCGAATTCATTATTATCAAAAATTAAATTTTATGTTTATATAGTGGATAAATAAATAGTTCAAATATTAAATACGGAAAACGACCCAGCACCCAAAAGGTAATCTAAAATTGTCATTAGTGTAGGTGTATGTTAGGTGTTGTAGGATTGTAGGTATTGCGAGGCCTAGTATGGGTAGGTGTTTGCGTTTTATATCAGGCAGGGTTGTTCATAGGCTGGACATCAGTCCCTTCCATAAGATATTAATTACCATTTATTATTGCTGTGGGAATATACATTAAATGTAATACATAGAACAGCTCATTCATAGATTTGTTTTCAACTATTGATGATCTATTATAGTTGTTCCGTTAGTTTTGTTAATAAGTATAAATAAAGGTACTCTCTACACGCTTTAACTATGTGATTATTCCATTTATGTGAAACATTTATGAACCTAAAAAACAGTTGTATTAAAAAACTAATAAACATTTCGATTGTGGTCGTACGTTTCTAAGTGGTTTAAAATCGTAATTTTTTCTTCGTGTTCTTCCTTAATCATTTACAGATAAATAGAATTAGGCAAAAATACTTGAAGGGCATTGATAAGGAGTTTTCAAAACTTTCATGATTTATTGGAAACAATATTTTTACAATTTGTTTTCTAAATTCAAATTAAATCAATAGCTTATTTAATATAAAAGGTGAATAAATGAGGAAGGACTGAAAGAATCAATAAAACAGGGATTGTTTTGTTTATTTTTTTTTTAAACCAGTCAGCCTTCAATCCATTGACAAAAAATCACACGAATACATAAAACAGAATAATAAACGTTACAATAAAGGTCTATGATTTATCAAGGCCTCAAAGATCATCGGCTTCAGATATGGTTGCTCACAATATCACCAAACTTGGTGACAGGACAAGCCTCGTCGTGTTGGTTGTGGGGAGCCATAACCTCACTGTCCCGTTGTATTGGTTACACTTCTGTTGTAATCTGGTTGTAATAACTCGTACTTACTATCAAAACTATCGCGCGTTAATACAAATTATTGGTATAACAAAATAAAGGAATAGCAGGTGCTTGGGTTCAATTCGATTTTATTACTTACAATTATTTACGATGCTAATTTAAAAACTGCCACAAATAAGGGTGCAAATAACAAATTAAAGAGTTTACCCGCTCCATGGTACTAAATGATATTAAATACTTAATTACAAACTCTTAGCTAGAAACTTAAATACACAATAATCTTTATTCAATAATTACATGTAAATTTGCAATGGATGAAAGTGTTGAACATAAACTGTAAACTAATTCGATCACTATCATTAAAATAGGTCTTCAAGTGATTTTTCATTTTCCACGCGAAAGTAACTACACTGTGAAATATAACTAATCTTACAAAGTGCTCCTCTACTCTACACAAGATATGATGTAAGACGGACTAAAAAGATTTAAAACGTATCTTCCCTCATTTAGCATTCACAGCGCTCTCTCCTCCTTTTACATTATACAGAGAATTTTTAGTCAAGCGCCTGCTGCAATTTGAAAGAGAGAGGAGCTGGGCCAGCTAATACTCGTATTACTGTGACTGAATTAGCTTAAGTACTTACTGATTCCACCCGAATACATTATGATATCTGTGGATGCAGATGTACATAATGTGTTACTGCTCCGACAGAGTTGTAAAACGGAAATATCTCACCTGTTAGTACAGACAGACGACCATACTAAGCACTACCTTGTTCTGATTCACCAGTTATTTTTAATTTTCTATTTCCTTCACAATATAAATTTTGAAGTAACCTAAGTTTATTTGATTTAAATCTGTTCAAAATTGTTTAAATACTAAACAAATGTAAAAAAAACGTGTCAACAGACATATAAAATGCCTAAATAATGTGTTAATAATGATTATACTCGCACTATATTGGTACGCTCATTGTTAATTTTTGTATTACGTGACTGAGGTACACACCGACTTCTGGTCAAAGTGAGGTTAACCCATGTTAAGCACTCAACATTGCGTATTAAATAGTGAGTCAGCCAAGGACTTGTTATAAATAATAAACTTAGCGCTTGAATTCACCATATATAATGTAAATGGATCTCACAGTTCAATATTCTATTGGGTTAATGAATGTTACGTGTTCAAGGCTTGAACCTTATTGGTTAACCACACTTTCGTGGAGCCAACAACTTCCGTAGTATCACCTCTTGATTCTATCTACAAGTTCTATGCTGCTGAATCCATGTTGTTGGAGTCCTAGCAACATGACCGGACGTCCAGTAAGGCCATAGCAAATATATAAAATATCCGAATTATGGGAAGTTATTAAGCAAAGGTGTGGTTAAGCAATGCTTGGGTAATGGCTGCCTTCATTTTATCAGTACGCAACCCATGTACCATGGTTAAGCATTATATCTACACAACCAAAAAAATTCATCTTTTGATTGCATTTAACGCATTAAATCTGGCTAAAAAGAATATATTGAATTCTAGGAATAATCTTCTTAATACATTCTTTAAAATCATACAATGTCACTTAGTTATATTATTAAATTACTTAATGTTTTGAAATATTCTAATATGACATTATTGTAAATAAAAAAAAATTATATAAATATATAAATGCATTATAATCATGTTTTGAAAAGTCAGACCATGAACCATGTTTTGGCATGGAATAAAATTGTTGATTTTTATAATAAGTACATGAGATATTTCAGAGACTCTATAGTATTAAGTATACGATAGTATAGTAAGTATATTGTTTCAAATTATATTATTATTTCATTATATTTTACGGAATACGCAATGGCTTTCAACTCTGTTTTAATACTTTGGCCTTTCCTTGTGCCCACATTAGTTTCCTAATTATTTATATTATAGAATACGTTTAACTGTATTCTCGTTTACTGTTAAGTAAATAAAACCATTAAACATACATTTTTAATTTAAAAAAACTTCCATTTCTGGTGACTTACCGAGAAAGTAAATTTAAAACAAATAAAAAATTATTTAAAATAGTAAAAAAACCCTTTCTACGTATAAAAACAAAATGCTTGTAAAATTATATTATCTGTTTTATAACACCCTTAACTGTGTTTTAAAACACACATAATCAAAAATTTAAATTGTGGGTACTTAATTTTAATAAGAAGGAGGTGGTTTATTGTTGTATACTGCTACATTAATAACCCACTGGGTGAAGAATCACGTTCCTAACTGATTCTTGCATCATTACTAGATTTAACACCTTTATAACCTTTTCAGAAACCATAACATCATTCTATGCTTAATCCTCTAATTATTTAATCCTGTTTGCGTTACTACTCTGTTTTTGTACCAGTTTCTGGAAGCTGCCTCATTATTCCTTTATCCTAGCTATAAATCATCTCTGTCATAGAATGCCACTGGTACAAGCTTAAGTGTGATAAGCCATGGGATTATAGTTCAACAAACGTGGGTGAATAAGAAAATAATGCACAATTTGCTTCAAGTAATAATAATTGTAGTAGATATATCCAAAGATAAACCTTAAGGTTTTCTATATGGTAAAATCGCCACTTACTCTCGGAGTGTTTAATAATTTAAAAAACTTAGTATTCTTTTTAGGTTCAGGAACATTTCGTCTGTAATATATTTATTTAAAGGAATGTAAAATGTGTCTTTAATTGCCTATATAAACGCATATCCTCATTCTGACGGCTAATGTTGCTACGAAGGTAAGTGAGGAGAACGGTATGTAATAAATACTCGTAAATATAAATTATATCCAATAAAAATAGAGAGTTAATTTTAAGATGTGAGTCAGTCTCTCTCTCTCTCTCTCTCTCTCTCTCTCTCTCTCTCTCTCTTACTCTCTCTCTCTCTCTCTCTCTCTCTCTCTCTCTCTCTCTCTCTTCTCATGCGCCACATATTAGTCGTATATTGATCATGGGCGATTTCAACACTGATTTGATGAAAAATAATCAACACTATAACTACAGACAGCTGACTTCCCATGTTTGACTCGTGTAATCTTACAATACTGCCATTGGAGCCAACTCATCACACTGCCGACTCTGACACACTTCTTGACCTCATGGTGGTTTCGGAACCACAAGATATCGTCCTTCATGCGCAGCTTCCAGTCCCTGCCATATCAAAACATGACCTAATCTATTGTGTTTATTCAGTAAATATACCTAAGATTAAAACTAGGTTTATCAAGTATAGGAGACTTTAAAACAACATGAATGAGGCTGAATTTATGTCCGATATTTTATTGCTCCCATGGCATAACCTAGAGAATCTTGACTCTGTTGATGACATGGTGGATGGTTTTAATAAACAAATTTTATCTGTTTATGATAAACATGCTCCTTATGTGACAAAACGAATAAATAAGAGGCACCCAGTGCCATGGATGAGAAAGGATTATTCTTAGCCTGATGGCCCATCGCGATAGCTTATATCGAAGAGCGAGGCGCTCTAATGACCAGATACTTATGGATCAGTACCGTTTAATTCGAAACAGGGTTAAACAACTTCTGCGTAATTTCCAGGCTGAGATATACTCGAGGTCTTTTTGAGGAATAGGAAACAGTCGTCAAGCGACTTATGGGCGTAAGGTTAAAAGCCTTGAAATAGGAAAACAACGTATTTCACAGCCAGTTCTTATTACCTCTGAATGAGTTGAACCAATTTTTTACATCTTGTAGTCAAAGTTTCAGTCAGGAAAAAGTGGAGGACTACTTAAAACATATTCAAAACCTACCTCGCCGTAGTTGTGGTTATCCTGAGTTTACTTTTAAACCTGTGATTACAAGGTGACGTTGTTGAAAGCTATACGCCGTATTCGCGTAATGCTGTTGGGTACGATGGCATCCCACATACGCCTCATAAAGAATATTCTATTTGCTGTCCTTCCAATAGTCACATTTATTTTCAACACGTCTCTTAGGAGTGGTATTTTCCCATCACAATGGAATGTCTGCTTTTGTCCGTCCTCTTAATAAGATTTTCAGCACCAGCGTCATGTTCAGATTATAGGCCGATAAATATTCTTCCTGCATTATCTAAAGGCCTAGAGAGAATTGTGCACTGCCAATTCACTGAATATCTATCTTACATACAACATATTTAGTGACTATCAATCTGGTTTTCGGACCAACCACAGTACAGAAACTGCACTTTTAAAAGTGACGGATGACATTAGGCTTGCTATGGATCACAGACAGGGCACAATTCTCACTCTTTTCTATTTCTCAAAAGCTTTCGACAGCGTTTAAACCATAAAGTATTGCTAGCTAAACTAAGGCTAATAGGGTTTTCTAGTCATGTATTAACTTGGCTGAGATCTTATCTGTCAGGGAGACGGCAGTGTGTAAAAGTGGATGATATGACTTCGGACTGGGAAATTGTTACTTGTGGGGTGCCACAGGGATCGATTCTTGGTCCTTTATTATTTGTACTGTACGTGAACGACATTCATTCTGTACTTAAACATTAGCTCATATCACATGTATGCTGATGACCTGCAAATCTATTCACACTTTAAAATTGACTCCATTAATGAATGTATCACCAAAATCAACAGTGACATTACAAATATCGTTATGTGGTCCAAAAAATCATGGCCTGAGACTAATTCATGCAAAAACGAAACCAATCATTATTTGTCACTCTCGTTTACGAAACTCAATAAACTTCAATACTATTGAAACGTTAACTGTAAATGGTAACACCCTGCCATACTACGACAAGGTGAAGGATCTTGGTTTGACTATAAAATCGACTTTGACTTGGACTGACGCTGTTGCGGAGATTTGTAAAACGGGTTTTCGCATCTATTCACTCACTGAAAACGATTTACAACGATTTTTTACCAGAACATATCAAAGCTGCTCTTGACTAAATCACTCGTACTTCCACAATTCAATTACTGTAACTCCGTGATCAATGATAATGACCATAGTACTGAGTGAGAAGCTGCAAAGAACTCAAAACTACTGTATACGTTACTTTTACGATGTGAGACGGGAGCAGCACATCACACCGTACTATATTCAGTCAAATATTCTAAAATTAAAAGATCAAAGATCCATCAAAATTTTAAAACTAGTTCATTCAATATTGAAATTTGGTTTTCCAAGATATTTTTCTGAATATTTGTAAATCTGTGTCTCATGTAGGTGTAAGAAGCACTCGCTCTGGCTCATACATTTTGAGAATGCCTCAGCATAGGACTGCGAGTGTTTGATAAAGTCATTCCATGTAATGGCTTGTAGGTTGTGGGAATGCCCTTCCCCAAACAATTACTTCCATCGATAGCAGTTCCCGGTTTGTGGCGAAACTGAAAGATATGTATCTTGAACGGTTAGCCGGGGCAGTTCCGGTCTGAGATGCTGTGGGCGTGACACTGGCAGAGGGATGAATGTGAGATTGTGTGTGAAAAAGTTTCATTTATACAATAAATACTTTAATTTAGTTTGTATATTAAAAATATAAATTTATATTATGTTTTAAGAATAGTAGAGATGGTTAATTTATTAATGTGTTAAATTTTAATTATTACACGTTAAAATATTACATTAATTTTTTTTTTTTTTTTTTCACTACTTTGTGTTGTAAATGTAATTATTTCTTTATTTTATTATCTTTATTATGTTTAGTTTTATTCTTAGGTAATATTTATTATTAATGTTTTAAATTTTACATTGCAACAGGTTAAGTGTAAGAAAGGGCCATGCGGCCCTAACTTTGCCTGTAAAAATAAAGAATTTTTCATTTCATTTCATTTTCATTTCTCTCTCTCTCTTCTCTCTCTCTCTCTCTCTCTCTCTCTCTCTCTCTCTCTCTCTCTCTCTCTCTCTCTCTCTCCCTCCTCTCCCCCCTCTCTTTCTCTCTCTCTCTATTACTTTCGAGTGTAATAGCCGTTAATCCAACAATATTCTGTTAATTAGGTTTATAATATTAATAAGTGTGTTATTATAAACTTTACTAATAATATTTTGTTTGGTTGTTGGTAAACATAACCATACAGATATACATAAGTATAAAACACCTAAGAATGATTTTAAATTGGTTTAGCTATATCTATAAAGTCAGTATTTGTATTTATGCGAGAGAGAGAACTTTTTAGTCTCTATAAATAAAAAACATTTTTCATTTCGTTTCATCTTCTACTATTAGGTCAATGATAGTAAAATCTCTTCTTACGTTTTTTGACCCCGCCTCCAGGAGGTGAACAAATCGATTAGGGCTCCACAAAGCCCTTTTATAATCTCGCCTTTGGAGGACGCGGCGACAGTCTCACAGTGTATATTGCACCTACTCGTTCTTTTTTCAAGGGTAATTATGTTTGATAATATTACTTGTTATAAATGATGTATTACTTCATTCAATGAAAAATTTATTGTTTCGTATATTGTTCATCTCTCTCTCTCTCTCTCTCTCTCTCTTCTCTCTCTCTCTCTCTCTCTCTCTCTCTCTCTCTCTCTCTCTCTCTCTCTCTCTCTCTCTCCCTCTCTCCCCCCCTCTCTTTCTCTCTCCTCTCTCTCTTGTTCTGTGTTCTCAGAGCATACCACGATGATGCCATGGTACCATACACCAAGGGCTTTAAGGGCACCACAAACGCAAATAATTTTTTTTTCTAAATTTTCTGATTATTATTGATTATTATTCTTAGAAATTCCTCTTTCCAGTGATATATAACACTTTCATATTATATTAAAGCTCTAAATTAGATAGAAAATTATTTGAATGTATGCTTTCAACGTAATTTTTAGCAGATATTTGCAACAAACATTTGTGGTTTTACCATCGTTTTACTTTTCATAGTGCTACTAGTTATTTTTTTTTAGTTGATACGTTTTGTAGTGTATAGGGCATATTCAAAAAAGAATGGGAACTCGATTGCGTACACTGAAACAGAAATCAAAGAACACAAAGCTTGCTGATGGTAAGCCGCTTTCGGGGAAAAATATCGACTAACAGATTTAGCTGTTCAAAACCTTCAGATTTTTTATGGCCTAGCTATAAGAAGGAATTGTCACAGCCTGAATGATATGAAAAAAGCAGCAGTCTGGGCCACTTACTTTCATGTCATGTCAAGTAAACAATGAGCCACGTCATGAACTCTGTCCTAAAGAAACCTGATATGTGGTGTAAGTACAACACATTGCAGTTATCGAGGGCAAAGAATATGACCACGACAAGCACTTTCACCTTCCTGAAATCATAATGTCAGAAGTAAAGCCAATATTTAGAGATCTCTCTAACCCTGAATTGTTACAAAAATGCTTAGCTGGTTAAAACACAAAACCCAAACGAGGCCTTGAATAATCTTATTTGGACCCGTGTGCCTAAAAGGACCTTCGTAGGTCTACCAACATTAAAATTTGGTGCCCTAGATGCGTATTGTCTTTCAATGATGGCTATTCAAGCAAATGTAAAGTAATTGAGCACCTAGGGCTACAATTAGGTAAGCACTTCATTGAGGCTATGCATCGCCTAGACAAATACCGAATACATAAAAGTGAAAAGGCCGCAGAAGAATTGGAAAAAAAGATCAGACAGAGCAGGACCTTGTTTAAAAAGGAGACTTGAGGACCAGTACCAAGATGCAGAAGACCCAGACAACCCAGCATATGCTGCTGGAGGGCACTAAATGTGAGTAAATAGCAAAAATATGATTTTATTTTAGTTTTTTGTTGATTTTCCGAAAGTTGCATTTTTTATATTTTGAAGAAACATAAGTAAAAAGGTATTAAAGGTAGACCAATGAAACTTTCAGGACATCTTTATATGGGCTTAAGCTAGTTCCCTTTGAGAGCATATTTAAATTGAGTCACTAACTTTTGAGATATTGATTTTTTCATTAAATAAAATTTGTAAAAATAAAGTATAATAAAAAAAATTAAAATAATATTATTATTGGTTGTATTCAAAAGTCTCTCACCACGACCTAGCAAAAGTTGTCCTCTAAGTACTGTAAACGTTTAATCTAGATCTTTAATCTTGAGTAATGTGTCCCACAGTTAACATTATGTTTAAATGGCGTTCGGGCTCCCCTTAACAGATGTCTTAATTACAGTGTTTATTGTATGGTTTTCAGGACATCTAATGGTTTTCAATCCAGTTCAACTCCATTAATCAGTCTTATTATTTTGAGATATAAATAAGGCATATTTCCTTTGATAGCCCCCCTTGGCTGCCTAACAATGTTTCATAGATAGATTATTATACTACGCCAAACTTCCATTTATACCATTCATTTGTAGACTGTTTGTTAAAACAGATTTCTTTCGACGTTATTTTTAAATTCATCGCCAAATAATAACAAATCTTTTAATATTTTTTCCTAAATATTTACAAGTTAATAGCAAGTTGGGAATTATTTTAAGGCCATTCTGATCACAGGCATGTATTTATGACGGGTATGATTTTCACCTTTAAAGACAACTACTAAACTGCTTTGGAGGCAATAAGATGGAGCCCAATAAGATTAAAACAATTTCTACACAACAATCCGAGATTATTTTTAATTAATCCTTTGCATATTATTTAATATTGCATAGATATCTATAATTAAATTAGTTTGATTATTTTAAGCTCTTTTTAGCAAAGAGGACAGTTTTCTGGGTGTAAAAATAAACGAAAACCACCCTGCACTGTATTGACTTGTAAGTAGAGTTTTGATCCCCAATAACGTAAGATAAAGCATCCAAGTGATGTAACATACCAATGCCATTAAGTCGACGGCAGATTTCACAGATCAAGCACACACAAAACTTCCGCTTTTATATAATGCAAACACCCATGTATCATGCGCTGTATGACCTTTCAAGTTGTACACACCTCATTCATTTGGAACTGTCAAGAGTTAGAAAACTTCCTGAGGCTGGAAGAGCTGTATTCTTATGAGATTCTTATACTCCATTCTAAAATAAGGTTAGTAGTTCCCAAGGCTCAGTAGGTTTTCAGACGTCTAATATTTCCATAACCAAGGAAATTAATAAATGGAATAATGAATATTTCTATATTCTACAGGATTAAGGCTGCTTGGGCCTAATTAAAACCTTCACTGTCCGAGAGTTCGTCCCAGAGTTTAGAAGCCCCACAAGAGACACTCTAAAAATAGCACCACAATTTTTATGTTAACCGCTACGAGAGACCAGAAGATCTTCTAAACTGGGATCTTCTTTAACCAACAAGCTACTCGTATCTCACCAAATGTGAAACTATTCATACACTTAACGAAAGTTGGTTGTAGATGACATCGTCATAACAACACAAACCATTTCTCTCACAGTAAAAGAACGTATAAAGTCTTTCATTCAATGATTTTTTTATATCTCGGATCTAATGGTCACGTGTGTGTAAAATACAGATAGATAGATACCGTTGTAACTCCAGTGTTACATATCTTAGTATGGTAACTGTGGTTTTATAACAATCAAACCACAGTTGATAATTAGCGCAGCCGAACACATAAATTAATAAGCGGTTTGTTATTTAAATCTGTAAGCTCAGATTATAACTGAGCCAGTAATAATTACATTCGTATATATCTTGAAAACTTAATAATATCTTGGTACTCTTAATTATTGTGTTGTGCTAAATTTTGTAAACGTGTTTAAAGTGCGATTTCAGAGGTCGATTGCATTAAATATGTTACTAGTGTTGACATATTTTCTCTCATCCAAATAGTCAACTCTACCCTCCCAAAATAAATAATACAATAATAGAATTACTTCGAAAAAATTACAACAAATACAGTTAGTTAAGCCTTCAATATTACCTCACCTTAAATCAAAAATACATTCAAACCTTTAATACAAAAAGTTCTGTACCAGAGCTTCATTGTGATAATTGAAATTGTCTGAGTCGGCTGTAACTCAACACTAAACTCATTGAAGAATTTTTCGCTTTACAAAGGTTACAGTCATTCGTAAATCTCGCACTGACTAAGGGAATTTTTTGAGTAGAAATTCTCATACTAGAAATCCCCTGCAACTCTTATGTGGTGGCAAATCCACCCTCTTTTCTGGAGTTATAATAATTACATACTCACTGAATAAGTAAGTCACTTACAATGTTGCTGTGTAGATTCAAAGATATAGTTTTTATTTTTTATTTGTAAAGGCAAGCATGCATTATCATTTTCTAAAATACAACCATTTTCACACTACATAAACAATTTTAGGCGAGTGAAGGTAACGGGAAATTTCAATAGCAGGAATTCAATTAATACCTCAACTAAAAATAAACTGGTAATTAATTAATACTTGCATATAATACTAGCTGTTACCCGCTCCTTCACACTCATTTTTGTAGGCTTTGTATCGTGTTTGGCCACTTCTGGTTCGAGTGAAATATATCTCCGACCAATGTTAAGTTTCTCTTGTTGCCACGGACAATAAAATATGCGAGAAAAGAGTGTACATGTATGCTCATTTTACTTAATTCCAATTTTTTTTGTCTCATATTTTATTTTGCTTTTCTTCTCCGATCAAGAAAATATATGTACGTACACATGTATACGAAAGATACTTTAGCCAAAAAGACAACTAAGATGGGCTTTATAACAGTATCTCAATTTACAGTATCTTTATTTAACTACTAAACCATTTATCAACAAATGTACCACTACCTCCTACAGTAAATATTAGTAAACAGCGCTCCACAAATATCTCGTAGACAGTGTCTCTCTCTCCCCTATATTGACCCACTAAATTGAGGACGCAATATTGTAAATCGCAGCCCTAATGTTTATTGGCTTTAAGCCTCACTGTATGTAGTTTACTTTTAATAAGAGACGGATTTTAAAGCTTAATTTCTGTTGGTTTGCATAAAGTACCATATTACTCTATATTTATAAAATATTTGTAAAATACTGTAACTATTCCCACTAATTTCTTAAAATCTAATCAAAATAGGATACACTATATAATTCACTTTTCCTTTGCAGCTTTCAAGAACAGAATTGAAAATATTTTATTTAGAATGCTAGGAAACTACCTTCCACTGCTTACTGGCCAGATTAAAGCTTCATATTAATCATAAGGTTTTTCATAGCCTGACTGAAATAAAACGTTTGTAGCCTATGTGTGTGTGTGTGTGTGTGTGTGTGTGTGTGTGTGTGTGTGTGTGTGTGTGTGTGTGTGTGTGTGTGTGTGTGTGTGATGTGTGTGTGTGTGTGTGTGTGTTGTGTGTGTGTGTGTGTGTGTGTGTGTGCGCGTGTGTGTGTGTGTGTGTGTGTGTGTGTGTGTGTGTGTGTGTGTGTGTGTGTGTGTGTGTGTGTGTGTGTGTGTGTGTGTGTGTGTGTGTGTGTGTGTGTGTTGAGTGTGTGTGTGTGGTGTGTGTGTGTGTGTGTGTGTTGTGTGTGGTGTGTGTGTGTGTGTGTGTGTGTGTGTGTGTGTGTGTGTGTGTGTGTGTGTGTGTGTGTGTGTGTGTGTGTGTGTGTGTGTGTGTGTGTGTGTGTGTGTGTGTGAACATGTGGAATCTGACATATCAAACCTAGAATTTATAACTAAAAGGATATCAATAACACCATACCTTCTATTCTAATGGTTGAATTGAGAGGTAGAATATCTCATCAAACTATTTCTTAAATGGTAATATGATAGTATTCATAATTACTTACAATATCTCGTAATTACAATGTATACACTTTTTGATCGTTTAGTCAGAAATTTCTTTAATGAAGTATATTTAGTTTGGGAGTGTCTAATTTGTATAATAATTCAGTTTTTGCATCCTTAGGAGATTTAATTTAAATTCATTTCAGTTATTTCTTCTAACTACCTTTACGACCTAAAGAAATTACAATTAGAATGAATGCGCTATGTACAAATAAACTGTGTGAATATCTTTGTCATTTTATTTATTACTTTCATTTAAGAAAATTTTAAAAAGTCATAGCCACTTTAAAGTAAAAAGTCAAAAGTGTAGGAAAAATTTTAATTCGATAAAAATAAGTGTCGTTTTTCTGGTGCAATACAAATTTATTTTCACAAAAAGCTTTAATTTTATTTTTATATTTAGTATTATTTTGAAATTTACATTTTTTAATATAATATTTATAAAACATCTTAAGCTTTTTAAACAATAAACTTAATTATCTATCTAAATATTGCTACTGTATGGATGGCCGAGTGATTATAATCTAAAGTTTTTGCTTAACTTTTCTACTGACAAGAAATAAACAAAAGACCTTAAAATATAAAGAGTTCAACCTTGCTACCCAAATCATAAAATAGTATAACTACTAAACAAAACCTAATCTCTGGTGGAAAAATTCCCCTCCCCGCCATCATCTACAAAAAAGGGTAGGTTAATGGAAATTATGACATACCGTATTTTTGAGAAGCATTTACTACTATTTGTTGTACATGTGTTACTATATGTACAAAATCATTTAATTTGATTTTCAGAAAGTTTGGCTGGAAGAATGTTGTTTATATAACCTAGATTAAAATTCTAAACTGGACCAAATGTTTGTTATGAAACAGATTAAAAGCTTTGCAGCTAGCTTGATATTTCAATGTTTAATTTACCCTTTAATAGGAGCAAAATGATAGATTGGAAATTTAAAATTGTCAATTATTATCCCCCCCCCCCCCGTTAATTCCACCATTTAAGAAAAATTCATAAACAGGGAGTAATTAAAACTGGAATTTCTTTTTCTTTCTAAACACCAGGGGTTTATTTTATATCCCACAGCGTGCAAATGCGTGTTCGAACGCGGGAGGAAAACCTTAATAAATCAGATCCCATAACAACAATCTTTAAACGTAATTAAAATATTTTTTGTCGTATTTTTATAGGAAAATTAAAATTTTAAGGAGCATGGTAACTATCCAAATACATAGAGAATGAAAAGAGCAAATACTAAGTAGTATCTAAATGCGAAGCCTTATCGTAATTTTTTCCTATGAAGAAGAAGGGAATAAACGTATAAATTAAATCCCAAGCCAACTTCAAACTGTGAACAATATAATGTATATTCTTTTCTACGGGACCAATAATGGGCTCACTCTTATAGCAATTGAAATTGTAAAAGGAAATTTCAGATACCATGTTAGACTTACACGCCAGGTAAGTGGGCAGGTTATAGGCATTCACTCTGTTTTCACAGAAGTATTTTGTATTCTTCACTTCTGATTCGATGATTTATCAATAGATAAGTAGATCAGAGCACTTCAACTATTTGAAACCTATTTACTCGCGCTCAAAAAGCCTATTAGGAAGTGCATCATAACAACATCGACGATGGACGGTTCTAAATCCAATATACCATGTAAACATAAATGATTTGATTTTCGGAGTTTTATTATGACTGAGCTGTATAATATAACATTAATTATAAAAACTAGGCACCGCCTTGATATATGACTTCTATTTAATTGAATAAATCGACGTGTTGAACATATATATCATATGCTTTTTTACATTCTTATTACTGCTATGTAAATGTATGCGATACACATTATATAAGATTCACACTAAGTAAAACGGTCGCTGTGCATTGCATATAATTATAGATGTCAATTGATTATCCGAGTAAATTAATACACGCAGAATTAAACAAATTGAATGGACAACCAAATAAAATTAGCCAATAATAACGCGTGTATCGATTTGAGGCAGTCATAAAGACCAAAACAAAAAAAAAGAGGCTCAGTGCACAGGAACAGACGGATTGCATTGGGATTATTTATACTTTTTATTTCCTAAAATCTAGTAGAGGTTTCTCTTGAAACAAGAGACGGAACTTATATACCTAGTTTTCCAATATCTGTCATAGGACATTCTTTAACTCAACAGTGGGATCGCACAAGGAGACGGATAGGATGGACCGTACAATCGAGAAAGATTACAACGAAGACACTGCGCCCAGTCCCTTAGTAGAAGAATAATATATCATGAGGAAAATTAACATAGTTGCCAAAAATATATATAGGATATTTAGTTCCTTAAAATAAATCTTGCACGACAAGAATATGTTATTATAGTGTATAATGATGAAATTCATTTTTCTTCTCTCTCTAACTGTATAAAAGTGCATGAAATAAAAATTTTTATTTACTTTTTCATTCTGGATAATCTTCAAGTAGCAAACGGAAAGGATCATTCAGTTCACGAGTCTAATTGAACTTCACAATTTTAGCTGTAGTCATCCCATGATATCGTCCTAAAGTTTAAGAGTCTATGTCCGAATTTCCTTTAGTGTATCGCATCCAGCTCTAGAACTCCTGGTCAAAAGCAAACACTTCCACTCCCTTCGAGCAGGGTTCACTGCTAGTTGTTAGAACTGGTCTTCTCCAAACTTCCTTTGACCGATTACATTGCCCTTAGTAATTTCTTGAAAACCAAATCAGTTATAATACAGGGGAAAAAAAAAAACAACAATAAGCCCCCCCCAATTATAAATTATTGTTTATTTTGTGATTAGTTTTCAAGGAATATACAACATAATGAAGTAGGGACTCACAATATACCCTAAATAAGAGATATGTAATTCTTGAAAATGGAATACAAAACGTGTAATCATAACAAATAATACTTGTCCAATAAGAAGAAAAACTAAACGTATTGCACAAGTTAAGAGACATACTTAAGAGTTCTATGTCGATTCTTTAGTTATCCATTCAGCTCTAGAATTCCTGTCAAAACGCAAACTTCACTCCTTGTAGCAGGGTTTCACTGGCTAGTTTCTAGCAACTGGTCTCTCCAACTTCCTTAGACCATTACTTGCACTTAGTAATTTTTGAACCAAATCAGTTATAAAGGGAACCAATTCATAATTATTGTTTATTTTGTATTAGTTTCAAGAATTATACAAATGAATGAAGATAGACTATCAATATATCTAATCAAGAGTATGTAATTCTCGAATGGATAAAACGTTGGAATCATAACCAAATAATACTTGTCCAATAGAAACTAACGCTTTGCTGACAACTTGTTCGGGGAAAAATAATATATTTATTTTAACTACATAATAAATAATAAGATTACATTAGATTACTAAAACACTATACATTCAATAATCCTCTAAAATAACCATAATAAGAACATAAAATGGTTAAACTGCATAAAATCATGTTTAAACATTAACTATAAATAATAAGTACAGATTTCTAATTAATTCATAGTGCTAGTTTTAAATTGTTAGCCGATCAGTGAGCGTGTTTAATTTAGTCTAGGAGGGGCACCTTCATCCCGCTAGGTTTATTCTAATGCTTTTCCTGTATAGCTTATGTATAATTGATTCATACAGAGGAATTTAAAAAAAATCCTCTTAAGGTAACAAGGCACAGAGACAAAAACTTGAAAAGTTGAATCAACAACTTTGCTAATGAGGGATTACGACATTCAGCAAAACTTAAACTTGAAAATTGTCATTTACAGTTTCGCAAGTATTGAAATTAAGCTTCATTTTGCAAATGACAAATCCGCTATTTACGATTAATGTAACTTTTGTACTCCATGTTTCATCCTAACTTGATCGATAAATTTAGTCACTCATGTATTACTGTTTTCTTTGGTTTGAAATCTATCAACGAACATCATTGTACCTCTTAGTGAGCTTTATAGGTTGCGGCGTTTATTGGGCTCACACTTATTAATTTTCATTTGCACTAAATGACACTAAAAGCAAATGTTTAAGATGTCTTCTGATTGAAGTAGGGCAGGACATTTCATGTAACGTTGTTTTAAAACCGTGATCTCCTTCTGTTGGCGTGGTAATTATAATTGGTTTTAAAATCAAAATTCTACTTTTTTAAAGTAGATATTCTTGGAAAGCGTTTACTGTACTGTATTGCCTTTGGTAAGCCTTTAATTGTGCTTGGCGTTCCTCTTTTGAGTCGTTTTAAAAGCACTTTTTAATGTACTATAACCGTAAAATCTTCTCTTCTGTTTTTATTTGCATGCTTCTATTCGTGTTCTAGGCGAATTTCAAAGAGATCAGGTAAATTTATTTGAAAGAATAAAATAAGCCAAAGTTTACATCATATTTCGTTCATACCATTGTTAATAAACCACTAATAGTACTGCTAAAGTTTATTTTGAACAAGTTACTAAAGTATTTAGGCTATTGAATTACTGATTGATTTCTTATAAAGTTTCTTTTCTTCAACTCCAGTTTAACGGCGCCCAGGTAATTAAATGGTTCTATTTTTTTTATTTTACTAATAAATATTTTAAACTAACTCATTCTCTGGATTTGGTTTTAT